>NW_024116612.1:0-27730 GCF_003073215.2 Triticum urartu
GCCATGGAGGGTGTTACGGTTGAGGTTGCGGTGGATTACGATGTCGAGGTATCGGCTCCGGTGTGATGGAGGAGGGCGGCGGTTGATGGGTGGAATGGGGTGGCGGACGTAGGACACCGGGGTTTCGCCGCTGGTGGAGAGGTAGTTTTTGCACCCACGGAGTATGAATGGGGAATCGGACGGGTGGGCGGGGGGAGGGGGGAGAACCATGTTTCGATCTGGGACGCGCTTGTTTGAAATTTGAGGAAAGTACAAACTTTGCCCCCCTCTTAAATTTCGGACCTACTGCGGGTCGGGGTAGGATGGTAATCCCAGGTGTCCCAAATAGTGGGCGGTAGCGATTTCGGCCGTGCGCATGTGTGCTTAGGCGGTTGCGTGGCGTCTAGATGAAGCTACAAACCTACCCCGGTTTAGACCTTTGGACGTCAGGCCGGTAGGTTTCATGGGTCGGAGTTATTAGAAAAGTAATTTCCTTGTACTACCAAACATTGGTCTCACGCGGTTTCGGGCGAGTAGAGGCTCTTTTGGCGCTTCGTTCGAAATTTTGAAACACAAGCATTCACGTTTAGAGTACTCTTGAACTTTGAGGATTGACCTAAATAGACAACGTTAAATTTGACCTTGTATGTTTGAAAACCTCATTAAATTATCCGCTTCTTTTGGAAATTTTGACACTTGAAAATCCTATAACTACGATTATTTTGGAATGGAGGAGCTAAATTAGAATCTATTTTGTACAGGACTTCATATGCTTATGTACAAAATCAGGGCAAAGATTGGTGCCCCCATAATTTAGTTATGATTTACAAATGCCATGATATCAAATTCAAATAATTGAATGGACTTCATGTTGAATTCGGTTTTTTAAACCACCTTAAGTTGAATTCAAATGTATGCTAGTTCATAGGTAGCTATTTATAATGTTCATTGTGTAACTTTCATATGTATAATGTGCTTTACACACACAACATGAATTATACTCACGTTTATATTCGATTGCTAAAGCAATGCATTATCTGGAGTTCAAAATACTAACTATGTGGATCAATTGTGTCGAATAATAACATAGACATGCTCAAATTCGATAGAATCTAGATGTCTGATGGATCAATGACCGTTCCTTACACAAATTGCAAATATCATGATCCCATCCTAATATTTGGATACAATTTATATCTTTAATCAGTGTGTATAGCAGTCTTGTACGTGTAGTTTCACTCTCCATCGGTGGTCTCTCACACATGCTCACACTCTCTCCCGATATAACCATCCCTCCCTCTCGTAACCATTTACGACTGTTTTCACTAACCTTTATCACAAGCACTCTTCCGCTCACAAGCATACACACGCACAATCCCATCAAACCTTTCTATATACATAGACCTACCTATGTGTATCCTGTATGCACATTATCTTTAGGAATGTCTCTCACGCATTGTCTCACACCTCTCTTCCTAATCGACGAGTATGATTCTAGCAGAACATTCTGTAGGATGCTCCTTAAAGTTAGGTTCGATGAATATTAATATCAGAGATAAATGGGTTACCTTAGTCCGAGAACCTAGGGTTACAAATCCTAGCCGTCTTTGTCAGTGGACATAGAGTCCTTCACAATTATGCTATCTTTGTCTTGTACGACTAGTCATCCATGGGTCTCCCTAAATGCGTCAAGGGCTGACCGATGTGGCGCAGGACGGAACCCAACAAAGGGCCTCACCTCGACCCACCGGACCTCATGCGGTGACACACCCTCTGCCCCACATCTCGTTATCTTCTCACGCCCACACATACCAACACATACCCCCCACACAAAAAAATATTCTCCTGGTGCCTCTATCAACTCCCCTTGAGGGAGTCCTGGACTAAGGGGTCCTCGAGCGTCTGGCCTGTTATCCATGGGCCGGACTGATGGGCTGTGAAGACTTTAAGGCCGAAGACCGCACCGTGTCTGGATTGGACTCTACCTGGCGTGGAAGGCAAGCTTGGCGACCGAAGATTCCTTCTTATGTAACCGACTCCATGTAAACCCTAGATCCCCTTGGTGTCTATATAAACCGAAGGGGATAGTCCGGAAACGGGACCACATATACTCATTACCATATTCACATAGGCTAGACTTCTAGGGTTTAGTCATTACGATCTCGAGGTAGATCAACTCTTGTAATACTCATATTCATCAAGATCAATCAAGCAGGAAGTAGGGTATTACCTCCATAGAGAGGGCCCGAACTTGGGTAAACATCGTGTCCCCCGTCTCCTGTTACCATCGATCCTAGACACACAGTTCGGGACCCCCTACCCGAGATCCGCCGGTTTTGACACCGACATTGGTGCTTTCATTGAGAGTTCCACTGTGTCGTCGATGAAAGGCTCGATGGCTCACCTTGTCGTTAAAGACAAGTTTACTTCAGGGGTAGTTTGGCCCCGGGCCAAACCCGCCGGTTGGGCGACTTTACTATGATCTCCCTTTCAACCACGGATCCGACGATGACCTCTCGGGCCATCAAAAATCCCCTTCGCATCAACTCCGAGCACTCCAAGCAGATGGTCCGGTTGAGTTTTCGTCCTTAAACGAGCTCCTAGATCGCATCGCTGCTTTGGGAATCGTCGCAGATTACGATCAGATCGGGCCTAAAACCGATCAGGGAGAAACCGAAACTCCACCAGTCACCCACCAGATCGCGGTAGTCGTGGAGCAGGACGGCGAGTCTTCTTCTATATTGAAGATGGACTATGTTCGGACCGCCGTTCATGAAGAGGCGGATACTCACCCGCGAAGGGACGCAACCAGCCCTCCGAACATAGCATCGGACGGCGGTTCCAAACAATTTGAAGATATTCCGGAACCCGGACTATCTAGTCCGGAAGGTCGTCGGACTCCAGACAACCGGCTAGGTCGGGGTTCAGATTTAATTCCACCCACCAACCCAGACATATAGGTTCTCATGAGCATAAAACAACAATCTCAGGAGAAGGTCCACCACTTTTGGGCCAGATTCCTCATTGTAAAAGATTGCCGTGACGAGGATGCAATATCAGCATTCTTCAAAAACTGTGCGGACGAAGGAATCCTCAACGCCATCAATCGCCGCCGCATACTAAAATTCGCTGATTTAGCAACCATTGTACAAAAATACAACGCGATGGAGAGGGTCTGGAAAACTCAGGCAGCTCGCTAGGAACCGTCGGTCCCAGCTCAACTCCCCCTACAGGCGAAAAGGGCGCACCTTCGTGGCACGCCTAGCCCGACAGTCAAGAAACACAAAACCGCTACGCGGCATGACACCGTTCTGGAGGGGTGGCTCAATGGCCCATGCAAAATACATACAACACCAGATACGGTGGCAACCCACAGCCTTAGAGCATGTTGGATACTACGACAGGTAGCCAAGAGCGGTGAGGACATCCTTATCAGGGACAACCAAGAACGGCATCCCCAAGAAGATGATCACTCAGGAGTATTGACAGTCTTTGAGACATTCGCTTCAAACAACAAGCGCAAAAGGGCACTTCGTGAGCTCGCCGAAGTTTTCCAAATTACTACAATAAACCCTTGGAACGACACGGCCATAACATTTAACGCTGGTGACGAACCAAAGTATAGAACTGTACGAACGCCAGCCGCATTAGTACTCAGTCCCATCATGGACGGGTTTCGACTTACCAAGGTCCTCATGGACGGTGGCAGCGGATTAAACCTCATTTATGAGAACACACTCCACAAAATGGAAATAGACAGGAGCCGCATCAAGCTAAGTAACACAACCTTCCGGGGAATTATCCCCAGTGGGGAGGCGCGGTGCGCGGGCAAGGTCACACTTGACGTGGTATTCGGCATGCCGGAGAACTATCGGTCCGAAGAAATAACTTTCCAAGTGGCCCCTTTCAGCAGCGGATATCACGCCCTGCTGGGGCGGGATGCTTTTACACGCTTCCAGGCCATACCCCATTACGAGTATATGAAGCTCAAAATGCCCAGACCAAATGGTATAATCACTGTCGTCAGTGATCCAGACATAGCACTCCGCGCTGAGAACAAAACCACATCCCTGGCCTTGGAGGCACTATCTGAAGCCCTCGCAGCCGAAGAATTAACCGCACTCCGCTCCATGGTGGACAGGGACGACGTGATCCTCGACAAACGCCCTAAATCCACTTCCTTCAAACCAGCAGAAGAAATAGTCAAATTCCAGGTCCACCCAACGGACCCCAAGAAGATAGCATCTATCGGAACTCAATTGGATCCAACAGTTTGTGCCGCACTACGATAATTTCTGCGCGAAAACTGGGACATATTTGCCTGGCACCCTTCAGATATGCCAGGGATCCCACGCGAGCTGACCAAACATAGCCTCAATATATTAAAGGTGTTTAAACTGGTTAAGCAAACACTGCGGCGCTTTTCCGAACCCAACCGACAAGCCATGGGGGAGGAGCTGGCCAAACTCATCGAGGTCGGATTCATTAGAGAAATCAAACATCCAGACTGGCTGTCAAACCTGGTGACGGTACCAAAGAAGGACAAATCCTGGCACCTGTGCGTCGATTTCAAATACCTCAACAAATCCTTCCCTAAGGATCCCTTCCCCCTCCCCGCATTGATCAAATCATCGACGCCACCGCATGACACGACTCACTATGTTTCCTCGATGCATATTCCGGATACCATCAAATCAAAATGAAGGAGTCCAATCAAGCCGCAACAACATTTATCACCCCATATGGGCCATTCTGCTTCAACACCATGCCCTTTGGGCTCAAGAATGCCGGCGCCACATATTAACGCATGATTCAAATATGCCAAGAGAATCAGATTGGCAAAACAGTAGAAGCTTGCGTTGATGACATTGTCATCAAAACCAGGAACGTGGAAACACTAATAGACGACTTACGTCTTACATTCTCAGGGCATATGACATTAAGCTCAACCCGGAAAAGTGTGTCTTCGGCATCCCCGCTGGAAAACTGCTGGGCTTCATCATTTCCAATAGAGGAATCGAAGCAAACCCTGCCAAAATCCGAGCTTTGTCGCAATTGGCTAAGCCAACAGACCTTAAACAAGTTCAAAAACTTGCAGGTTGTGTGGCAGCTCTAAGCCGCTTTATCTCCAGATTAGGAGAAAAGGCACTGCCACTCTATCACCTTCTACGACGAACCGACCACTTCGATTGGACGGACGCGGCAATAGCCGGACTGGAAGAAATAAAAACCCTTCTGGCGAGCAATCCAATCCTGGCAGCACCAAAAGTCGGTGAACCGATGTTATTATACATATCGACAACACATCAGGTGGTGAGCGTCGTACTCGTCGTTGAACGAGAACAGGACGGACATAAATTCCTACTTCAGAAGCCAGTATACTACGTATCTACTATCCTTACACCATGCAAATCCCCATACCCTCATTATCAAAAAATAGCATACGCGGTCTTCATGGCATCCCGAAAGCTCCATGAATACTTCCAGGAGTGTTCGATCACGATGGCCTCCGAAGTACCACTCAATGACATTATAAACAACCGCGATGCTATGGGCCGAATTGCCAAATGGGCCATTGAGCTCCTGCCATTTGACATTACATATAAACCACGTCGAGCTATCATATCCCAAGTACTAGCCAACTTCATCACCGAATGGACAGAGGCCGGACTCCCTAAAGAGTACGACACATACTCCAATTGGGTCATGTACATTTACGGCTCCAAACTGCTGGCAGGGTTAGGAGCGGGTGTCCTTTTAACGTCCCCTACTGGAGACGTCATCCAGTACATTCTCCAAATACTATACACAGACTCCAATAATGCAGCCGAATACGAGGCCTTATTGCATGGTCTCCGGATGGTTGTCTCCATGGGCATACAACTCCTAGAAGTGCGCGAGACTCAAACCTTGCAATATCTCAAATAAATGGAGATTTTGACGCTAAAGATCTGAAGATGGCAGCGTATCGTAATGCGGTCATAAAAATGTCGGCCCGGTTCGAGGGGCTCGAGTTCCATCATGTGGCTCGAGAAAGTAAGAAAGCAGCGGATGTTCTTGCTCGTATGGGCGCTAAGCACGACCCCGTCCCACCTAATATCTTCCTAGAAAGGCTCTTTAAGACATCTGTGTTGTGACAGGGGGCAAACGGCAATACTAGTCCGGGCCCAAACATAACCCCAGATCCCGGAAATACCGACATAACACTGTCGGTGCATCTCATCATGGCAGTCATTGCCCCATGGACCGAACCCTTCCTGGCCTACCTTAATAGGAAGGAGCTTCCTGAGGACCAGAATGAGGCCCGCTGCATTGTCCGGCGCTCAAAGGCCTACAAGGTTCATGATGGAGAGCTCTACAAGAAAAGCGCCACCGAAGTCCTTCAACGATGTATATCCGAGGAAGAGGGGCGGCAGCTATTGGCTGAAATTCACGCCGGACTCGGCGGTCACCACACCGCAGCTCGGGCCCTTGTTAGCAAGGCCTTCCGTCTAGGGTTTTATTGGCCGAAGGCCCGAGTGGACGCACAGGACCTAGCCCAATGTTGCATCGGATGCCAACTCTTTGCCAATCAAAGCCATATGCCCTCACGGCCCTACGAACAATCCCCATCACTTGGCCTTTCGCGATTTGGAGACTCAACATGGTTGGACCCCTTAAAGGGGGAAGCCATAAGAAAAAATATCTGCTGGTTATGGTGGACAAATTCACTAAGTGGATAGAGGCTAAACCGGTCAAAACGGCTGAGTCCGTCCCGGTGATAGACTTCATATCCGATGTTGTGCACCATTATGGTGTCCCACACAACATCATCACTGACAACGGCTCCAATTTCACAGCCGACGAGGTCAAAACCTAGTGTGCTAATCTGGGTATTAAACTAGATTACGCCTCCGTCTACCACCCATAAACCAATGGTCAAGTCAAACGTGCCAACGGTCTTATTATGAGCGGCATCAAGCCCAGATTAGTGCGGTCTTTGAAATAATCAGACAAGCACTGGGTTGAGGAGCTTGACTCCGTACTCTGGGGGTTGCGGACCACGTCCAACCATACTACCGGGTACACACCTTTCTTCATGGTGTATGGTGCAGAGGCCGTATTGCCCTGCGATATCTTTCACGACTCACCTAGAGTGCGTATGTATGGAGAGAAGTTGAGCTCGATCAGTAGGACAGCCTGGATGCCCTGGAGGAGGAACGCGATGTCGCAAAAGCCCGTTCAGCAGTTTACCAACAGCAAGCTCGAAGATATCAAAGCAAAGAAGTACGGGCCAAGACTTACAACGTTGGTGAACTTGTTCTACGCCTCCCGGAGAAGAAAAAGGACAAACTCAAGCCCAAATGGGAGGGTCCCTTCATAATTAACTAAGTTCTCGCCGGAGGAGCGTACCGTATTCGCGATGCATCAGACAATCGCCTCGAGCCGAACCCCTGGAACGCGGCCAGACTCCGGAGATTCTACCCCTAGCGCTACACCCCTTGTTCGTCTCCTCCTCCCCTGTAGTTTCTATTATTTTTTCTGTCTTTTTCGATTACTTTCTTCTTTCTCGCTTTAAAGCTTTGGTGCGGCTAGACCGCACACCATTGGCACATACATCTTTAAATATGTACGCCACTTGTACCTGGGGGCTTCTCGGACAGAAGTTCTTATCATCCATTGAGCATCAAGCTCCTCACATATGAGTTTTTCCATGTGTACCTTTTCTTTGCCATTATATGCATCAATATGACTTAAGTTTTGGCCAAGTTGGGTTGCCTGGCACCTGTGCTTATGCCCTACGTTCCCGTTAGTTCAGCTAGGGCATAAAGGGAGCACCTCTGTGATTGTTACCGTCGGGTCATCCGGATGTGTACCTCAGACTGGGTGAAGCCGAAAGCTAGCGTTCTTAAGGGAATATTCGGTCGGTGAATTAAAGATGTTTTTTGAACTCACTCCATTGTGCACCCCCATAAGTTATACAAACCGTGGTGCTCACATCACAATTCGGACATGCGCATTAAATGCATGCACACCCAGGGAAAGGAACCCTTAACGGAACTATTCTCTTTAGAAGATGTTTCTTATGATATCAATGTAATATAACATAGCTAGTCGGATACAACTTGTCTGTTCAAGCAACTATGACCCCTACGCCTAGTTTTCCAGGCATACCCCAGCCTATTCGGCTGCGACGGTATTTGAAAACACTCCACACCTTCAGGACCGGAGGTTGAAGCAAAAAGGTCTGCCATGACAAATGATATACAATTCAGCTAGATGAGGAAAGTACACAGTCACTTGGACTCGAAAACCTCCTCCTCTACACCTTCCAATAGGCAGTCTAACTTACAATCCTGTTAGGAATATTTGGCGGCCACCTCTACTTGGTCATATACTAAACTAACGGGAATTTCTTCCCCATTTGACCCTAGCGGTCCAACACGAGCCATGTGATTAGGATCTAGCTTGGTATATGTATCGCGTCTTCACCATGGACCAGGCCTCTCGCGCACCCTCTCGGCATGCCGATATCTTCCACAGCCGGATACGCCGCCGCGCTCCCTTGAACAGCTCTACCAGCTTCTCCATGCTTCCTGGAGGGGGGTCGGATGGCCATAAAGCCTTGGCTACACTCCGCATCGCTTGCCGAGGTTGCTCGTGCAACTGCGATAGCCCTTGCGGAAGATCACTCGATGATCCAGACACCTCTTCTTCGGGGAGGTTTCTCAAAACACCTGCAATTACAGCTATATTAGCTACTGTTACCTCCAAAACTATTATAAAACAACAGTGGCCACATACTGAATATGCTGCCTCGCAGCTTCTTGTTCTCCTTCACAGAGTCAGCTAGCTGAGCTCGCACATCTTTCAGTTCTTCGCCCAGTTTGGAGTTCGAGTCCTAGAGTTGCTTTTTCTCTTGAACGACTTTGGTCAATACACGCTCGCCCGCTGCTAGTAGCTTTTTGGTTCCATGTTCTTCGCTTCGAGCAGCGTCCAGCTGCTCTCATACTTGGTCTAACGGCCGAACACAAATATTAGTACCCAGATTAGCACTATTGGTGTATCATTATGAATTTTCAATAGAAGGAAACATTACCAGGAGATGCCTTGTATTTCTCCAGTTCGGCATTGGCAGCAAGTAGCCGGCGCTGACACTTTTCCAGCTCCTAAGCTAGCTGGGTGTTCTTCTCCATAAGCACCTGGTCATACATTGATCCTTAAATCAGTTGTTTCAACTCCTTTAAGTCTCGGGGGCTACTGGCATATGGTTATCATAGTCAGACAAAACAAATTTACCTACACATCTTTCAAATGTTGCTTTGTGGCCATGTTAATCCCATCTCGAGCAGCTCGAATGTATGCATCGGTCGAGTTGAAGGCGTTAAATGACTCTTCTGAAAAGCCAGGGTCTTGTATAATGGCCTGGCGGCGCCGATGATTCATCGCACTCTCCACTTCCGAGTTGGTGACAGATACATCATCCGAGTCCTCAGCCGAAGGATAGTCCGGCTTCGCCTCCGCATCAGCCCCCGTCTTCATGATAGGATTTGAATCCTGGCTGTGTGTCACATCCCTAGCTAGTCATTGCTTGTCCTTGCATCAATCATCTTGCATCATGTTTAAATTCATGAAAGTTGAATTGGGGAAAGTGGAAAGCCTCAGAAATCATTTCAAAAAAATGATCAACATTAAAAATTGCTTCAAATAACCCAAGAAAATGTTCCTGTTAAGCTATAAAAATATTGGCAAGAGGTAAAATTCAAACCAATATTTTTGGAGTCACAGAAATATTTATTTTGGGCATTTGAGTTAATCCAATAATTATTTGCATTGGATTTATATATGTGATATATTAACTATATGTCCAATAATTCTGATAATTGTTGAGGGGCTTTGGAATAATCCATTTAGTCCCTGTAAAAATTGTCAGAAGCAAAAAAATTAGTTTGGTTCAAAAACCGAATCTAAACAAATGTCAGAAAGAGAAAACACAAACTATAATGAAGGAAAGAGAGAGAAAGTTTTACCTGGGCTTCTTACCTGCAGCAGAGCCGGCCCAGCTCCTGTTCTGGCCTAGCCCACCAGGGGCTCCCCGGTCTTCTTCCTCCTTTGACAGAAGGACAGAGCGCGCGTGGCCGCCGCGCGCGAGCACACGCCCCGCCACCTCCTGCTTGCCGCCGAGCTTCTGGACGCCCTGGACGCCGACACGCACCCCCTGAGACTCTCTCTCATCTCTCCCGTCTTCTCCCCTCCTCTGCTCTCCTCTCCTCTCTTGCCCGGAGCGCGAACCGTCGCCGTGGGTGGGGGTTTGGGGTGGGCTCGTCGTTGTTCGCTTTTTTTTCCCAAAATTTGATTGGGTTGTTAGGTTGTGTTGGGTGTTTGTGTTTTTTTTTATTTGTGTGTGTTTTTTGTTCAGCCCCGTCGCCGCCGCTCGTCGTTGCTGCGTTCCACCGGCCCTCCCGCTCCCATCCAGCGTGTCCAGAAGAACCGCCGCGGTCCGCTACGTCGTCTCGCCCGAGCCCCGAGCGCTCGCGCGCCTCGACGCGACCACCCCGACCTCGTCTCATCGTTCGCCGCCGAGATCGCCGGCGACCTCGGTCCTCATCAGCCCCTCCCCGAGCTCACCGACTCGCTCGTCGTGTTCTACGTGAGCTTCTGATCATCCTCCCCCTCTCGTTTCTCTCTAGCATCCCGTAGCCGCCACTGCCCTCTCGCCCGACTGCAACCATCTCATGTGCTGCTATACTCTGCGCATTCGTATTGTTTTTGACAGTGACTTGATGCGTGCTTTTGACATTGGTCCGGCTTCCGTTGTGTTGTCTTAACAACTCGCTTGCCTTTGTGTTGGTTGGTTGTTTTTGGTGTTGGTGGCGGTGTGTGTTTTTTGTTATCGCGTGTGAGCCTGATGTGGGGGTCACATTCACGTTGCGTTTCCTCTAGCGGCCTGACTGTTTCTGCATTCACCTGGTGCGTTACATCTACGTATGCTGCTAGCTTTGGTTTTTTGTTTGTTGTTGTTTGCCGCTTTCTGATTTGTGCTCTGTGCTGTCCATTTCCTGTATTTTTGGGTTTCTTGTCTTCTGACGCGCTGGCTAGCTTCCGTCCGATTGGCGGTGCTGTTGAGGGCGCTCAGCTATGGTGTTTTGTGTTGTGGGTTTTGTGTTGGTCTTTGTTTTGCGTCTGGGGGCGTTCCGTGTCGCTACCCATTAGCGTCCAACTTGGCGTTCGTTTCGAACCGTGGGGCTGCGGAGTTGCGAGTTGGCGCGTTCCGATGCTCGTCCGCGCGTGGGGGAGCGTGTCAGTTGTGGGCGCGTTTGTTGGTATCTGTTTGGCGCGGCGTTTGGGTCTAAACGTCATGGCAGGTTGATATTGTATCCCTATTGACGGCCGGCGGTTGACCCCCGTCTGACCAGGGTTAAGCGTCTCTGCGTTCTTGCTTCACTTGGGAGCCATGTTGTACGGTTGTCCCACTCGGCGGTTTGGTTAGCTCTATAGTTTAGGTGTTTGTTGGAGTAATAATCCTGTTGGTATGGTTTGAGCCGACGTGACTTGTGGTAGTGTGATGGCGTCCCTGTGCCCTCGTATGTAAGTTAGGCTTGTAATTGGTGTTTAATGATTAACTTAGAATATTAACGCGACTGAGTTGCTCATCTGAGAGTG
Source organism: Triticum urartu (assembly GCF_003073215.2). Taxonomy (NCBI): domain Eukaryota; kingdom Viridiplantae; phylum Streptophyta; class Magnoliopsida; order Poales; family Poaceae; genus Triticum; species Triticum urartu. Next base: position 11,623 of record NW_024116612.1, read on the forward strand.
TGGGGTGCAGGGACTTTAATTAGTGGGCCTAGGGAGTTGTAGGACTTATTATGAGATGCTTTGTTTGTAAATTTTATTTCGCTGTTAAGTTGATCTTGATTCACTGACCAGTGAACCCAACTGGTCAGGTTTGCGTGACGTCTTTGGTATTCTTTGTGTTACGCGTCGTGGTTGACTGGGTCTTTGGGGGACTATTGTTTGGTGTTAGTTCTTCAGCCGGTGTGTTTGTGGGTTGTTGGTGGTGTTGGGTTTTGTGGTTGTGGTATTGTTCTTCTTTGTTTCGTGTTTCTTGTGTGTCGTGTTTGTTGTGTTTTTGTTTTGGTTGGCTGATGCGTGTGTGGCGTGGGTCGTGGTGTTGGACCGCCATATATGTTGTGGGTTTATTTGTGTATTTTTTTTGGTATATAAGAACAGAACTTGGTACTGTTGTAAATTTTACTTGGAGTCGAACATTTGTTTGTAGAAGCTCGTCTAAGAGCTGGAGATTGAGTAGAGAAATCGGGAAATCACAGGTTGGCATGCGGTCAGAATTAGAAGTAATATTGGGATATAGGTTGTGGAAGAGAGTGGATCGAGAATGAAATAGTGGAAGGATTTAGTCTCTGCTTTAGTTTTGTTTCATGTTCATGCATGTTTGAGCAAGTTAACATCACCAACTAGGACAATTCATGTTTATGGAATATATGGTATGTAGTTTTGGAGTTGGAATTTGCTATGTGTTTGAATTCCACTTCAATTAATATGACTAACTGTTGCATTAGGTGAATTCAGTACCTTAACATGCCATGATCATACATCATGTTTGTTGCATTGCATTGATTGTTTTCTTCCTTGTTTGCCGGTAATTGCCCCCTCTCAGTAGACGACGTTTCGACGATGAGTTTGATGACACTGATGAAGAACTATACTATCTTCAGAAGTGCCAGGCAAGCAAAACTCCCTTGTTCATTCCGATACAATCCCACTCTCTCGCTCCTGCTCTCTTTTACTGCATTAGGACAACAACGTTTCAACTGTTACATGCTGCGGTAGTTGAACCCCTTTCCTCTGCATGACCTGTCATTGCCACAGTAAATAGATGAAACCCACTAGCATGAGTAGGAGTTGTTTGAGCCCTGATGTGCCTACTCATCATGCTTGTTTGTCATGCCTACTACATTAGGAGTACATGGTGGGTTGTCTCATTGCAGCCGTCCTCAGGAACTGAGTTCTGTGTTTGTGATCCATGAACAGTTACTACCACACATTGGGTTCCGGTAACTCGACCCCTCTCGACTTATTAATCCACTCGATCTCTGTCCAGGAGTTGCAACTAGTTTCTGGTGTTTGTAGGTAGTGTTAGTAGTCTACCAAGTGCACCCGGTACAGGTGGGCTTGGGACAGACTAGGCACAGTGGCCCGGTGTACCAAGTGGCACCCGGATGGTGGGCTTGGGAACCCTGTACACATCGTTTGGGGCCGTGAGCGACACCCCGGCCGGATCTCCTTGCGGATGGAACCCGAATAGGCGATAAACCTGGACGAGAGACTTGTGTGGTTAGTTAGGTCGTGGCCGACACCCTTGGTAGGCTTCCGCTTGAAGGTTGTCGAGATACACGACGTGTACATGGTGATAAGTGGTGAGAGCGTGTGTGAAGAAGTACACCCCTGCAGGGTTATCATTATCTATTCGAATAGCCGGATTCCTCGGATATGGAAACTTGGACCCCTTGCATAGTTCATAGACAAGTGAAAGTGGATACTCTAAAATGCGCAAGATAAGCGTGAGTGCTAAGGATGGCGTCCTCATAGGGAGACGGGAGCGGATCCATAGTGGTGTATTGGTATGGTGAATTTGTGGACTCGTGTGCGCCACCTCAAAAGAGTTACTTGTAGTCGTAGTTCAGGATAGCCACCGGGTAAAAGCTGGCTTGCTGCAGTTAAACTCCACCACCCCTTTCTTGATACTGATGCATATGTAGCTAGTTCTGATGTAAGTCTTGCTGGGTACATTTGTACTCACGTTTTCTTAATTTATGTTTTTGCAGAGAGACTTCAGTCTCGCTAGTAGTTCCACATGGACTTCGTAGTTTAGCTTGTTACCTCAGCTACGATCTTGTGCCCTCGGCAGGATCTGGTAGATAGTCAGGCTTCTCAGCCTTTTTCATTTGTAGATGTCTGTACTCAGACATGTTAAGCTTCCGCATGTGCTTTGACTTGTATGCTCTGAATGTTGGGTCATGAGACCCATGTTTGTAATATCTGGCTCTTCGGAGCCTAATGAATAAATACTCTGAGTTCGTAGAGTCTTGTTGTGATGCCATGTTGTATTTATTGAGCAATGTTGTGTGTGATATTGTGTTGTATGAGTGAAATGCTCTGGTATGTGTGGGATCCGACAACCTAGTTGGGTGGGAGGTGGGCTGCATCAAAGCTGATATTGTTTATGCCTTGGGTAGCCTTGGTCTGTATGGGGGTGAGATGTCGTAGTCTTGTGCTTTTGCATTGTGAGGCTAATTAAGTGAGGGTGCTTGCTACATTTCCTTTGTTTGTGTTCAGCCAGGTAGGTTACTTCTGCTAGCTTTCAGCACTATCCTGGGTTTCTCGGTTGTAGCCATCTCGTTGGATCTCTTGGGCCGCAAGTGTCGATTCAGCTGTCGATTCGGTGGCTTGTGTGCTTCACTCTTCTTTTGGTGGTTGAATTATGTTGTCACACCGGTGACATCCCTAAGCTCTCGCCTAGCCTGCTTGTATTCTATGTGTGATTCGGGTTGTTGGTTTTTGCCGTGTTGTTTTATCGTCTTGTTACACTCGGTTCAGCCTGAGTGTTCCCTTAGTGTTATGTTGGCGGTTCGCATTGTTGTTCTATAGGCGTGTCCTTCGTGATTATTTTCTGGTCTACGGCTGTGTGGGCTGTGTGCCGCGGTTTGGTTTGTTTTGGCTGAGGGGCGCGGTTATCTAGTGCTGCTGGAGTGTATGGTGTATATCAGTTGTATTTTGGCTCTTGTCCCTTGCGGTTTTTTATAGTTAGTGGCCACTTTTTTTTTTGTTGTGGTTCACGTGTTGATTTGTTTTAGTTTCTATTTGTTTTTACTGGGTTCTCCGGGTTTCTCTGGTCATATTTTATTTGGTAGTGCTTTGTTTTTGTCTGACTATCTATTCTTTGTAGGAATTTTTCACGTGAGCGCCGTGATAAGGTCTTTTAAATACGGGTTTCTCCTCTTGTGGTGTTCTTCTTGGTTTGGTAGTTTTGGACATCCGTGTTTATGTTTTTTTGGGTTCCGGTTGTGGTGATACGGTGTCTGTGAGTGGCTTGTCAAATCTGGTATGAGGCTTTTATGGAGTAGCTATTGTGACTTGGAAGTAGGTGCCTGATCTGGGTTGGTATCTTTAGTTATGCGCGCTCTCCAGATGTGGCATTTGGTGTGTCCTGGTAGTGAGTTTATCGCGGGTGATATGTGGGCATAGTCGTTTGGTTTGAGGTAGTCGAGTGTCTTAGCGTTGACATGTTTGTGGACTGTTTTTATATAAGGGGTGAATTGACAATTGTGGATGTTCGGGAACGTAGATGGTGCTCTTTTTAGTCTGCCGCTTATTTCGTTCTCGGATTGTACCTTGCTGATCTGAGTCATTATCTTTCTACGTGTTAAAGCAACTAGGCTTTCTTTCTTCTCCAGGATGATGTCGTTAGCTAAACTGTCAGTTTGCCTAGGATTGGTTGCAGTGGTGGCATGCTTAAATCAGTTACAGTTCCTTACTACTTCATTGTCATAGTGGTCGGGCTCGCGGATGACTTGTATTATGATTGTTGGGTGGTTTATGGTTGGCGTGGCACGCGGATTTTGTGGCACGATGTCTCAAATCATTTTGAGGCATTTACAAGTTGATCCGTTTGGATCTGTGGCCGATGTTGTTCATCCCAGGTCTCCTAAACATTGTTGTTTCCTTGTTACAGTGGTCCTGCATTAGTATTCCTGTGGGCTGCTTCGTTCCGCGATGTTTGGGTTCATTTTGGTTTGGGCCAGGTGGTGTTATACCACTACGCTGAAGCGGTGTAGTGAGGTAGCTTGGTGTCCATTGCCGTGCGGAGATATATGATGGTTTCGAAATGCCATTATATATGAATAAGGCGTCTTTAGGGAAGCCACCGCAGTAAATTTTGCAATGCTTTATATGTGCGTCTGAGTGTGTTATAGATTCTGGCCTATCTGATTTTTCTGAGAACATGCGGTGTCCGTGATGTTATTGTTAGGGTAGGGTATTGCTATTTGCTGGGTTTGGTGTTGAACTGGATGAGGTTACACCCACTCACCTGCCTGTTGATGTGGGGTGCTAGTTTCCTTTTACAATTATTTGGATAGGTAGCGTTCTCTTTTTGATAATCCTCTGGGGGGTGCCGTTGTATTTTCCTTCTAGTCTGGCAGTATGTACATGAAGTCTTGGCTGTTATGGGGGCTTAGAAGTGGAGTTCTTTTGAACGCTATTATTAGATGCATCAAACCAATGCTCTGTTCGATCAGGGTTCTCGGCGGAGTGTGTGTTATATTGTGAATCTGCAGTTTGTATTGTTCGCGGGGGGTGGCTTTCTTTGTTGCTCATGGGTTATCCGAGAAGAAATGTTTGATGGCTTGGTGCTGACATGGTATGGTGGGCTAATGCTGATGCATGCCACAACTCAGAAAGAACGATATATTTTCCTTTTGCTATTGTTGTTCTGATTTAGAGTGTATTTTCTAACCTTCTGTCTTTATCAAGGTTGGTTGGTCAAGAATAGTTTTTGCAATTCATTTCGGTGAGTCGAGGTGCTATTTTATTCTGTTGTGGTGCCACAAGCGCATCTACTTCGTGGAATGGACTAGGAGAAACAAACTGCAGGTACCCTTTGGTTTGCTTGTCGTGTTTTATCCATTTCTACGAGGTTGGTCAAAGTAGGTTGTTGGTCTCACGTCAGATGGCAATGATGTAAATCCAGTCGTTACTTGCTCTAGTAGGGTTCTATCTTTATTGGCCTTGTGAGTGTTAACCATTCTTTAATGGTCAGGATAATGTCATGAGAATTGGTCGGTTGCTCTTGCGCTTCTGGGTCGGTGTGGATTGATGCTTTTGACGGAAGTGTTTATGACGTAGTGATACTTCTCGTCATCATTATTCATTCCTCGGTCCCGTGTTGTCGCAACCGGAATGCCGACAAGTGAACCATGATGTGTGAAATCAATACTCCTAGCAACGTGTTGCTTGGTAGTTAATGGACATTAATATCATTCTTAGCGTGTTGGTTATCGAATCACTATTACTAGGATTGATCGTGCTACCTTGTCCTTATTTCTGGTGCACTCTTCGATCTTTGAGTTAGGATTGAATCCCTTGCTCTTATGATCATATCGTCTTGCCCTGAAAAGCAAGATTGTTCTCGAGCTTAGTGACATATCGGTTGTTCGTGATTTTCCGAAGATCTTCTCGGAAGTGTTACCTGGTTGTCCCCTGACCGCCATGTTGGGTTCATGATCAATTGGTTTTCTTATAAATCACCCCTTCTCCAGAATCTGTGTTGATCCCTGAGCTAGTTGGTTGAGGCTAGACAACAACTTGGAGAGTTGGAAGATAAAAGCTACTTAGTTTATGTCTAAGGGATATCTTTTGTGTGTGTGTGTGTTGAAGAAAGAGGGATATCTCAGTCGAGGGTTCTCGTTGAGATGAGTTGTTGTGGGAGTCTTATGGTGCGCGGTTGTCGCAGAATTTAATTTTGGAACGTTGATATGTTTGTGGCTTGATGGCTGCAATAGGGTGCTTTGTGGTTAATAGTTGGGTGCTTAGTTAAGCAGGAGCGGGTGTTCGTTGGAATGTTTGTACTTTCTTTTCGGTGGCTGCTCGGGGGCGCTGGAGCATACAGCGCAGACGTTATTATAAGGAATGGAGTTACGTATTTATTATCAAGCTTTGAGTGTGAGTGTGGCGTTTGGTTGTTGTTTTTGCTCTAGTAAGACATCAATTTCTATTATTGCCTCTAGGGCATATTTCCTTCAGTCTCCCACTTGCACTAGAGTCAATAATCTAGTTCACATCGTTATGTGATTTAACACCAATAGTTCACATCTTTATGTGATTAGTTCACATCTCCATGTGACTAATACCCAAAGGGTTTACTAGAGTCAATAATCTAGTTCACATCGCTATGTGATTAACACCCAAAGAGTGATCATGTTTTGCTTGTGAGAGAAATTTAGTCAACGGGTCTGCCACATTCAGAGCCGTATGTATTTTGCAAATTTTTCTATGTCTACAATGCTTTGCACGGAGCTACTCTAGCTAATTGCTCCCACTTTCAATATGTATCTAGATCGAGACTTAGAGTCATCCAGATCGGTGTCAAAGCTTGCATCGACGTAACTCTTTATGACGAACTCTTTGTCACCTCCATAACCGAGAAACACCTTATTTTCCACTAAAGGTATATTGTTGGTCAGATCACTGACTGGGGTTCCGATCAAAATCGCTCTGCGAGGTTCGAACACTGCGGTGCTCGGCTTTTTCGAAGGTTTAAATGGCTGGTGTTGTGGTTGTAATCCTACTCGTGGGTGTGTGTGGTGTTTGGATTGCCGTCTGGGCTGGATTGATTGTGAACAGTTATCAAGGGGAGGAGAAGTTGCAGCCTTCTGGAGTTGAGGTGGTCCGTTGTGCTTGGTTGTGCATTGTGTGTTTGCTGGTTGAGGGATCGAATTCCCATGGCCGTCCTAGTTGGTGTGGTCGGAGTGGCCTAGGTTTTTAGTAGGCGTGTTGGGGGGTCTGGTCCTGCTGTTCTCGCCAATCATATTGAGGCGGGAAGGAATCCGACTTAGAGGCTTAATTTTGAAAGGGGACATTACTTGTACTATTTTGTCAGCTGCTCCTGAAGAAGAGTAGTCTCGCTTTTCTGCTTATTCAAGGCTTTTTGGTTGAGTGGACGCCGTCGTTGGGGGCTCCATGGGTGAACTACACATCTTGCCCCGTCTTGTGGTGGTTTACGTCTGTCGATTGTGGCACAATATGGAAACTAGTTTCCTTGATTGCCTTTCGTATTTTGTGTTGGCCGCGCCTATGCTTGCCCCCTTGGTCATACGAAAAGAAGCCAGGATGCAAAATGGTGGTTGCTTGCTATCTTTTGGCGCGGCGCCGGCTTGTTCTGGTTATGTATGGTGGTGTTGTGTGGGGCTGGTGTGCTGTGTGTTTGTGGCGGTTGGATGCTGGGGTTGTGGGGCGTGCACATCAGTGGAGCCGTTCGGGCGAGGGTTTTTGCCTTGCCTTGATGCTCAGTCCTGCGCGCCCGCAGTTGTGAGGGTCCTTCCTTGCTGGGCGTTGGAGGACGCCGAGTGCGTTCCGCCGTGGTGGTTAGGAGGGGTTGGGTTGTGTGATCGGTCTCCCGCTCTCACGGAGGCCAGGTTGGCCTCGGTGGCGGCGGTGGGTCTTGAGATAGGGCCGCTTCGGTGGATGAAGATGGGCCGTACAGACACTGTTCTGTTTAGCTCAGTCCAGTGTTCTCTCGGTGTGGCTGTCTCCGCACAGCAGGCAAGTCTGAGGGAGCGGTTGGGCCGGCCGTTCCCAGAGAGGGCGGTTCAGGTAGTAGGTGTGTGTTGTTGTGGGACCGGCTGTGCGGAGTGGTGAGGATCCAACGCTGGATACTATCGGTGGTGATGTCGGTGTTGGCGGTGCTGGTGTACCCAAGTTATGGTAGAGGTATCACAATAGGTCTGGTAACACATAGCATACTTTATAGAACCTATGACTGAGCATAGGGAATGACTTTTCATTCTCTTTCTATTTTCTGTCGTGGTCGGGTTTTGAGTCTTTACTCAACTTCACACCTTGCAACACAGGCAAGAATCTTTCTTTGACTGTTCCATTTTGAACTACTTCAAAATCTTGTCAAGGTATGTACTCATTGAAATATATCAAGCGTCTTGATCTATCTCTATAGATCTTGATGCTCAATATGTAAGTAGCTTCACTCGAGGTCTTTCTTTGAAAAACTCTTTCAAACATCCTTTATGCTTTCCAGAAAATTCTACATTATTTCTGATCAACAATATGTTTCACATATACTTATCAGAAATGTTGTAGTGCTCCCACTCACTTTCTTGTAAATACAGGCTTCACCGCAAGTCTGTATAAAACCATATGCTTTGATCATTTATCAAATCATATATTCCAACTCTGGATGCTTGCACCAGTCCATAGATGGATCGCTGGAGCTTGCTCACTTTGTTAGCACCTTTAGGATCGACAAAACCTTCTGGTTGCATCATATACAACTCTTCTTTAAGAAATCCATTAAGGATGCATAACTGCTAACATGATTCGGACAGACTTTTAAGCATCGATACGAGTGAGAAAATCTCATCGTAGTCAACACCTTGAACTTGTCGAAAACATTTTTCAACAATTCGAGCTTTGTAGATAGTAACACTACTATCAGCGTCCGTCTTCCTCTTGAAGATCCATTTATTCTCAATGGCTTGCCGATCATCGGGCAAGTCCACCAAAGTCCACACTTTGTTCTCATACATGGATTCTATCTCAGATTTCATGGCCTCAAGCCATCTGTCAGAATCTGGGCTCATCATCGCTTCCTCATAGTTCGTAGGTTCGTCATGGTCTAGTAACATGACTTCCAGAACAGGATTACCGTACCACTCTGGTGCGGACCGACCTACGAGGTTCGGTAGTAACTTGATCTGAAGTTTCATGATCATCATCATTAGCTTCCTCACTAATTGGTGTAGGAATCACTGGAACTGATTTCTGTGATGAACTACTTTCCAATTCGGGAGAAGGTACAATTACCTCATCAAGTTCTACTTTCCTCCCACTCACTTCTTTCGAGAGAAACTCCTTCTCTAGAAAGGATCCATTCTTAGCAACAAAATATCTTGCCTTCGGATCTGTGATAGAAGGTGTACCCAACAGTTTCTTTTGGGTATCCTATGAAGACGACTACTCCGATTTGGGTTCGAGCTTATCAGTTTGAAACTTTTTCACATAAGCATCGCAACCCCAAACTTTAAGAAACGACGGCTTTGGTTTCTTGCCAAACCATAGTTCATACGGTGTCGTCTCAACATGGATTTAGATGGTGCCCTATTTAACATGTGAATGCAGCTGTCTCTAATGCATAACCCCAAAACAATAGTGGTAAATCAGTAAGAGACATCATAGATCACACCATATCTAATAAAGTACGGTTACGATGTTCGGACACACCATTACGCTGTGGTGTTCCAGGTGGCGTGAGTTGCGAAACTATTCCACCATTGTTTCAAATGAAGACCAAACTCGTAACTCAAATATTCACCTCACGATCAGATCGTAGAAACTTTTTGTTACGATGATTTTCCACTTCACTCTGAAATTCTTTGAACTTTTCAAATGTTTCAGACTTGTGTTTCATCAAGTAGATAAATCATCTATGAAGGTCAGAAAATAACGAATACCCCGCGAGCCTCAATACTCATCGGACCGCATACATCAGTATGTATTATTTCCAATAAGTCAGTTGCTCGCTCCATTGTTCCGAGAACGGAGTCTTAGTCATCTTGCCCATGAGCATGGTTCGCAAGCATCAAGTGATTCTAAAAGTGATTCCCCCATCAGCATGGAGTTTCTTCATGCGCTTTACACCAATATGACCTAAACGGCAGTGCCACATATAAGTTGGCACTATCATTATTAACTTTGAATCTTTTGGCTTGAACATTATGAATATGTGTATCACTACGATCGAGATTCAATAAACCATTTATATTGAGTGTATGACCATAGAAGGTTTTATTCATTTAAATAGAACAACAATTATTCTTTGACTTAAATGAATAACCGTATTGCAATAAATATGATCCAATCATATTCAAGCTTAACACAAACACCAAATAACATTTATTTTAGGTTCAACACTAATCCCGAAGGTAAAGGGAGTGTGCGATGGTGATCTTATAAACCTTGGAATCACTTCCAACACACATCATCACCTCGCCCTTAACTAGTCTCTGTTTATTTTGCAACTCCCGTTTCGAGTTGCTACTCTTAGCAACTGAACTAGTATCAAATACCGAGGGGTTTGCTATAAACACTAGTAAAGTACACATCAATAACATGTATATCAAATATACCTTTGTTCACTATGCCATCCTTCTTATCCGCCAAGTATCTAAGGCAGTTCCACTTCCAGTGACCATTTCCTTTGAAGTAGAAGCACTCAGTTTCAGGCTTGGGTCTAGCTTTGGGCCTCTTCATGGGAGTGGCAACTTTGCTTGCCATTCTTCTTGAAGTTCCCTTTCTTTCCTTTGCCTTTTTACTTGAAACTAGTGGTCTTGTCAACCATCAACACTTGATGCCTTTGTTGATTTCTACCTTCGCCGATTTCAGCATCGCAATGAGCTCTGGGAATCGTTTTCTTCATCCCTTGCATATTATAGTACATCATGAAGTTCCAGTAACTTGCTGATAGTGACTAGAGAACTTTGTCAATTACTATCTTATCCGGAAGATTAACTCCCACTCTATTCAAGCGATTGTAGTACTCAGACATTCTGAGCACATGCTCACTAGTTATATTCTCCTCCATCTTATAGGCAAAGTACTCGTCAGAGGTCTCATACCTCTTGACTCGGGCATGAGTCCAAAATACCAATTTCGGCTCTTAGAACATCTCATATGATCCGTGACATTTCAAAACATTTTTTAAGTCCCGATTCTAGGCCATAAAGCATGGTGCACTAAACTATCAAGTAGTCATCATACCGAGCTTTGCCAAACGTTCATAACGTCTGCATCTGCTCCTGCAATAGGTCCATCACCTAGCGGTGCATCAATGACATAATTCTTCTGTGCAGCAATGAGGATAATCCTCACATCACGGAGCTAGTCCGCATCATTGCCACTAACATATTTCAACATATTTTTTCTCTAGGAACATATAAAAAATAAACGGGGAGCTACATCGCGAGCTATTAATCTACAACATAGTTATGAAAATACTATCAGGACTAAGTTCATGATAAATTAAAGTTCAATTAATCATATTACTTCAGAACTCCCACTTAGATAGACATCCCTCTAGTCATCCAAATGATCACATGATCCAAATCAACTAAACCATGTCTGATCATCACATGAGATGGAGTAGTTTTCAATGGTGAACATCACTATGTTGATCATATCTACTATATGATTCACGCTCAACCTTTCCGTCTCAGTGTTCCGAGGCCATGTATACATATGCTTGGCTCGTCAAGTTTAACCCGAGTATTCCGCGTGTGCAAAACTGTCTTGCACCCATTGTATGTGAACGCAGAGCTTATCACACCCGATCATCACGTGGTGTCTCGGCACGACGAACTTTCGCAACGGTGCATACTCAAGGATAACATTTATACCTTGAAATTTAGTGAGGGATCATCTTATAATGATACCGCCGTACTAAGCAATATAAGATGCATAAAAGATAAACATCATATGTAATCAAAATATGTGACATGATACGGCCATCATTATCTTGTGCCTTTGATCTCCATCTCCAAAGTACCGTCATGATCTCCATCGTCACCAGCATGACACCATGATCTCCATCATCTTGATCTCTATCAACATGCCGTCACATGGTCATCTCGCCAAATATTGCTTTTGCAACTATTGCTATCGCATAGCGATAAAGTAAAGCAATTGTATGACGCTTGCATCTTATGCAATAAAGAGACAACCATAAGGCTTCTGCCAGTTGCCGATAACTTTAACAAAACATGATCATCTCATACAACAATTTATATCTCATCATGTCTTGACCATATCACATCACAACATGCCCTGCAAGAACAAGTTAGACGTCCTATACTTTGTTGTTGCAAGTTTTACGTGGCTCCTATGGGCTTCTAGCAAGAACCGTTCTTTCCTACGCATCAAAAACCACAAGGCGGCATAGTGATTGCTTTTTGATCTTCAGAAAGAACCATGTTCATTGAATCCGATTCAACTAAAGCTGGAGAAACGGACACCCATTAGCCACCTCTGTGTGAAGCACGTCGGTAGAACCAGTCTCGCGTAAGCGTACGCATAATGTCGGTCTGGGCCGCTTCATCCAACAATGCCGCTGAATCAACAATAAACTAGTGACGGAAAGCAATATGTATATACCCATGCCCACAACTCCTTTTGTGTTCTACTCGTGCATATAACATCTATGCATAAACCCGGCTCTGATACCACTATTGGGGAACACAATAATTTCAAAAAAAATCCTACGCACACGCAAGATCATGGTGATGCATAGCAACGAGAGGGGAAGAGTGTTGTCCACGTACCCTCGTAGACCGTAAGTGGAAGCGTTATGCCAACGCGGTTGATGTAGTCGTATGTCTTTCACAATCGACCGATCCTAGTACCGAAAGTACGGCACCTCCGTGATCTACACGCGTTCGGCTTGGTGACGTTCCACGAACTCACGATCCAGCAGTGTCAAGGGAGAGCTTCGTCAGCACGACGGCGTGATGACGGTGATGATGATGCTACCGGAACAGGGCTTCGCCTAAGCACCGCTATGATATGACCAAGGTGGGTTATGGTGGAGGGGGGCACCGCACACGGCTAAGAGATCAATGATCAACTTGTGTGTCTATGGGGTGCCCCCTGGCTACGTATATAAAGGATGGATGGAGGAGAAAGCTGGCCCTCATAGTCCTACTAGGACTCCCTAGTCCTAATAGGATTCCACCTCCCAGATGGAATAGGAAAAAAGAAAGGGAGAAGGAGAAGGAAGGAAGGAAGGGGCGCCCCCTTTCCCTAGTCCAATTCGGACCAGTCCATGGGGAAGGGGAGCGGCCACCCTTGAGGCTTTTCTCTCCTTTCCCGTATGGCCCATTAAGGCCCATTACGAATTTCCGTAACTCTCCGGTACTCCGAAAAATACCCGAATCACTTGGAACCTTTCCGATGTTCGAATATAACCTTCCAATATATCGATCTTTACGTCTCGTCCATTTCGAGACTCCTCGTCATGTCCCCAATCTCATCCGGGACTCCGAACAAACTTCGGTCATCAAATCACATAACTCATAATATAGATTGTCACAGATTGTTAAGCGTGCGGACCCTACGGGTTCGAGAACTATATAGAAATGACCGAGACTCATCTCCGGTCAATAACCAATAGCGGAACCTGGATGCTCATATTGGTTCCTACATATTCTACGAAGATCTTTATCGGTCAAACCGCATAACAACATACATTGTTCCCTTTGTCATCGGTATGTTACTTGTCCGATATTCGATCGTCGGTATCTCCATACCTAGTTCAATCTCGTTACTGGAAAGTCTCTTTACTCGTTCCGTAATGCATGATCCCGCAACTAACTCATTAGTCACATTGCTTGCAAGGCTTATAGTGATGTGCATTACCGAGAGGCCCCAGAGATACCTCTCCGATAGACGGAGTGACAAATCCTAATCTCCATCTATGCCAACTCAACAAACACCATTGGAGACACCTATAGAGCATCTTTATATTCACCTAGTTACGTTGTGACATTTGATAGCACACAAGGTGTTCCTCCGGTATTCGGGAGTTGCATAATCTCATAGTCAGACGAACATGTATAAGTCATGAAGAAAGCAGTAGCAATAAAACTGAACGATCATTATGCTAAGCTAACGGATGGGTCTTGTCCATCACATCATCCTATAATGATGTGATCTCGTTCATCAAATTACAACACATGTCCATGGCTAGGAAACTTAACCATCTTTGAGTAACGAGCTAGTCAAGTAGAGGCATACTAGGGACACTCTGTTTGTCTATGTATTCACACATGTACTAAGTTTTCGGTTAATACAATTCTAGCATGAATAATAAACATTTATCATGATATAAGGAAATATATATAACAACTTTATTATTGCCTCTAGGGCATATTTCCTTCACATGGTTGGTAACAGCCCCTAGCAAGGCATACCGAACACCAAGCAGACTATGAAGCTGGTTAGGCGAACCTGTACATCATACTTCGATTCCTTTTGCCACACGATATATATATGTTGTCGGGATCAAGGCGAGTCTGTCATCCTTGTCTTAGCCCGACCGCCTTCTCGTTCCAGTGATGCCGTCCATAAACCAGATTATCTCATAATCCTTGCCGCATGGCCATGCTTATCCTGGTCAAATCACACGAGGGGCCCAGAGTATATCTCTCCTGATCGGAGGGGCAAATCCCATCTTGCTCGACCATGTCTCACAGCATGGGTCTGGACAAACCCGAAACCTACCATTGTAACTACCCAGTCACGGAGTAGCATTTGGTTGGCCCAAAGCAAGTCTGTCGCCATCTTGAGTACATGCGCCAGCTCAGGTCTTAGGATAAAGAACGTATGTTGTACTAGAGACTCACAGATGAATACCGCTGCGTCTCATAGTTGGGTCTGTCTGACTCGGACCTTATCTCAACTCCGATCCAACTACGTCAAATCCGACCAGATCCTTCCAAGTCCATATTATCTGATAGCATCCAATGCCCCATGGCTAGTGAGACCAAGCCATCGACCGTGTTATATGCTAGTCTAGTTGGTTGCACGTCCACACAACCCTTTCGACAAGGGACCTTTTAGGACAGTCATCATACAATGCATAGTCCCACAAACAAGTCACGTACTTACTGATACACATCATTGATAATGTCCAAGGACTATCTTTATTCAAAAACACATAGGAAATATCATCATACATGATTGCCTCTAGGGCATATCTCCAACAGTATCCCACTTGCACTAGAGTCAATCAAATAGACACTGAATGCCCATAGCTCTAACGTGCCCCTCATGCTTGGATTGTGGAAGCAGCTTAGTCAAGGGATCTGCAACATTTGCATCCTTGTGAATTTTGCATCACTCAACATCACCATTCTTTACGATCTTTCGTATGAGGTGATAATTCTGATCTATGTGTCTGGTCTTGTGGTGATCCCTCGGCACCTTGGCTTGTGCGATGGCACCAGAATTATCACAATAAAGGTCCAACGGTTTTACCGAGGCTGGGAAAATACCAAGATCATCCAGAATGTTCCGGATCCAAACACCTTCCTTTGCAGCTTCACAAGCCGCAATGTATTCGGCTTTTGTGGTAGAATCGACCACCATATCTTGCTTGGAACTCATCCAGCTCACTGCTCCTCCGTTCATGACATGCACGAATCTGGACTGTGATCGACAATCATCTCTGTCAGTTTGGAAACTAGCTTCGGCATAACCCCTTACGACGAGCTTCTCCTCACCTACATAAACTAGGAACATCTCTTTAGTCCTTCTCAGGTACTTCAAAATAGTCTTTACCGCTGCCAGTGACTCTCACCTGGTTTGGCCTAGTATCTACTTGTTAGGCTTATTGCAAAAGCAACATCAGGCCATGTACATATCATGGCATATATGATGGATCCAATTGCCGAGGCATACGGAATCCGACTCATCCTACTTCGCTCATCAGATGCCGAAGGACTCTGAGTCTCGCTTAGCCTTATACCATGTGAGATAGGAAAGAACCCTTTCTTGGCCTCACTCATGTTGAACCGCTTCAACACTTTATCTATGTACGTGCTTTGGCTTAAGCCGAGTAGCCTCCTTGATCTATCTCTATAGATCTTGATGCCTAAAATGTAAACCGCCTCACCAAGGTCCTTCATTGAAAACTTGCCATTCAATGATTCCTTGACCGAGTTCAGCATCGAAACATCATTTCCGATTAGTAGTATGTCATCTACATACAAGTTCAAAAACACAATCGAGCTCCCACTTATCTGCTTGCATAAACAAGCGCCCTCATCGCTTTTGATGAAACCGAGACCAGTGACGACCTCATCAAAATGAATGTTCCAACTCCGAGATGCTTGCCTCAACCCATAAATGGATCTCTTGAGCTTGCATACCTTACTAGTGCTAGTCGGATCAACAAAACCCTCGGGCTATATCATATACACGTCCTCGATTAAATTTCCATGAAGGAAAGCCGTTTTGACATCCATATGCCATATCTCGTAATCGAAATGTGCAGCTATAGCTAGTATGATCCTCACCGACTTCAGCTTCGCTACCGGCGAGTAAGTCTCATCGTAGTCAATTCCTT
>NW_024116613.1:0-7584 GCF_003073215.2 Triticum urartu
GCCCGCCCCCCCCCCACGGCGTGGCCCCCGGCCCCCGCCTCCGTTTCCTCGGTCGCCTCCATAGCGACCACCATTGCCACCGCGGCCACCACCGCGGTTGGGTCCGCCACGTCCGCCGTGTGAGACGGCATTGGCAGAGGAGTGGGATGACTAGTCGTCGCCCTCAAACATAGCCAGCCCGCTTTCAAAGTTAATGAGCTGCGAGTAAAGCTCGCTCACCTTGATGGATTCAGTTCGGGCGCAGATGGTGGAGACGAACGACATGTAGTCGAAATCGAGCCCCACAAGGATGTAGGACACCATGTCGTCGTCGGTGAGAGGCTTTCCTGCAGATGCCATCTCATCGCCGAGCGCTTTCATGCGGCCGAAGTACTCGGCCACCGTCGAGTTGCCCTTCTTCGTCATGGAGAGAGCGATTCTGGTGTTGACGATGTGCGCCTGAGTCTGGGAGATAAAGATCTCCGTGATGGCGACCCAAGCTTTGGCCGCCGTGTTGCAGTGTGCAACCTGGATCATCACTGGTGCTGAGATTGAATTAAAGATGAAACTCAGCACCTGGGAGTCACGGGCCCTGTCGATGTCGTACGCCGGATTGGGCACGTTGGTGGGCTTGCCGTCCTTGTCCGTGAGCTTCCGGGCTGGCAGCTCCCTCTCAGGGTCGAGGTAGGAGACGAGCTGCGCGCCCCGGATAGCTGCCATGGCCTGCGCGCGCCACACCAGGAAGTTGGAGCGATGAAGGCAATCGGCGATTGGGATGAGGGCTGGTGTGGTGATGGCGGAGCTTGAGGAGGCCATGGTTGCGCGATGTGCTAGAGAAGGAGGCTCTGAATACCATATAAGATTGCGTTAAGCGTATGCCTAGCAGGGACGCGTTGCGTGTTATATATAGGCCACAATGCGGCTAGGGTTTACAAGGATTTAGTTGGTTAGGTTGTTGGATTGATCTCCAAGTTAACTATACAAGATAGAGATTCTCCAACAACCTACCAATCAAGTTACACAAAGATAAACATGCCGCACCGGCCCTGCAGCGTATATACGGTTTATACTTGCACCATAATACGCATACAAATATTCTAATACATTCAGGAGTAAAATCTATATATCCTGTTACTTGCACCTTCAGTTTGGAGGTTGAGTGCCTTCTGCTCCTACACAGCGTAAATTTTCATTGCAATAGGCATTGGACAGAAGCTCCAAAACGCTAGATAGTCATGAGATTGTGCACTGCAGAGTGCAGATATCAGGCAATAGTGGAAGGAACTAACTGGCATGCATTCAGTTAATTTGCGAATAACATCATACATGAGCAATGAACTAAATGTAGTAGAAACTCCAAAACAAATCAAGTGAAACTCTCCCCGCCAAAAAAGAAAATGAAAAAAATCAAGTGAAACTCACTTTCTGTTTCGAAATATTGTGATGCGAATTGGTGATGGTCTTCAAGGTTCTGCCTCTGCACCAACTTCAAACGGCAGTACAGATACTTCAACAATGGCAGCAACCAGTGTGCGATCCATCGCGACCGAGGTGACGAAACAAATGTCACGAGACTTCGACGATAGCAGCACGAAAGATAGAAGGAGAACAACGGTACACATGAAGAATTTTGGCCTTTTGGGGAGACTTGAGGCAGGTGCTTATCCTAAGATAGCAAATGTGCTTGCTAAATACATGCTTGATTACGCTCCGGCAATTTACAAATGGTTATGGATAGTAACTAGCACTGATGCACAGATACTAAAATCATTTAATCCCCTACAAAGAGAAGGTTGCATTATTGGAGTAGACAAGTTTAGATGCTTGTACTGCGGCTATATCATCTCTCTTTAAGCACCATATATCACTATCAGCATAGACATTATACATGGCTTCATACTAGGCACTAAGCACTATATGTGTTAATTCCATTTCAAACGCAACCAAACGCTATGAAGCTTCTATCACAACTATGACACCTGGGAGCAATGGAGCATTGTTAACAGGAAACTTAGTTGACAAATACTTAGTGGAGCATCTATCATCGGCCACATGTTAACTACCCTTGCACCTTGCATAATTATTTTGACTAACTAACAGTAACAAGTATAGCACTTGTTCATTGTTCCTTGTTCCTAGATGTCAATTGAGACGTGCAAACACTCTGAAATCTGAACAAAGTACCAGGACCAAAAAAACAAAATTTCAACAATAGTTTCTGAACTGCAGATCAGGACACTCTGAACTATATACTTGTACCTTCAGATCAGACGCATCAGCAAAAAATCAGGATAAAACCATACTCTAGGGAGCAACAATTTGTTCTACCACGTTATTCCTGATTTTGCATATATCCCAATTCAATCATCGAAAAGATTTTCCGAGCAATGAACACAAAAATTCAAGCTAAAGTTGTACGTATCATATTGCTATATGCAGCTACGTACTGCTATCCCAATCCCGAACAATGACCTGATTAGGAAAGCAATAACCTGATGTAGTGAACGAACCCGTGCGCCGATCCCCACGGCGAAGCCACTACCACTGCCACTGCGGTGGCTTCCGGTCTTCGGCCAGCATGGCGAGGCGACGGAGGACGTCGGCTCTGAGAGCATCGAGCGCCGCGGCGAACTCTGGCAGCTCCGCCTCCCCGAGCGCGTCCACATCCACCTCCCACCAGTGCGCCCTCCCCTGTTCCTCCTGCGCCGCCTTGACCTTCTCCGCGACGGCGCGCAGCCGCGCCTGCTCCTGCGCGACCCGCGCTCCGATCCACCCCGCCTCACGCCTCATCGCAGCCACGCGCGCCGCGGCCTCCTCCGCCGTCTCCGCCCCTACGTCGGCGTCGACAACGACGTTGCGGAGGACGGACTCGAGGGTGGGGTTGCCGAAGAGGAGGGGTTTGGCTTTGCCAGAGGCGGGGAAGGCGAGGATGGCGAGGTGGGGCGCGAAGAGCTCGGAGACCTCCCAGGCGTCCTGGACGAGCCTGTCGCGACGGTACCTGATCCTGTTTTGCAGGTTTTCCCGGGTGCGATCCCCGTCCTGCCGCCGCCGCACGGTGCCCTTCGCCGTCGCCATTGCTTCGGCGGTGATGCTAGTACTGTACTACTTGCTTTGCTTTGGCTTACGAACTGGGAATGGCACTTTTTGTAAACTTCTTGGCAACCTACGAAAAGGAAATAATTTTTGGGAAATGTTTGGGACCGGGGCACCGGCCGAAGATTCGGCCGGTCCAATCCACGTGCGCGCGATGCGACCCACTCACGAGCAACCACGTGGCGTGATGGACCCGAGACGACTAGTCCTCCTTCCTTTTCTCTTTTCTTCCTCTCACGCATCTCTCTCTTTCTTTCTCCCCGCTGCCATGGTCAACACATCACCCCGCGCCGTAGGCCTCCTAGGCGCGCCGCCGTTCAGCAGATCTGGCCGCCCTCGACCAGATTCGCGTGGATCCGCGTGCATCGGAGCTCTCCCTACCTCGCCGGACCGGCCACGCCGGAGCTGCACCAGCCATGGCAGGACTGCACCCCGCGGCGCAAATTTGCTGGAACCTCGACGTCACGACGAGACGACGGATGACCATTTTTTTTTGCTACAACCGTGTTTTGCTTTTGCTACTACCATAAAGATTTTTTGCTGGAACCGATGGTATTTTTTGCTTCAATCAGAGATGCGCGATAGCTCGGGAGGCTGGCGAGTGCTGCAACCTTTGACAGGAAAGCATCAACCCAAGATTAAAAATGCTTCAACCGTATATACAGAAAGCTGTAAGCGATCAATGCTATCGAGGAAAGCTGCACCCGTCTATATAAAACGCTACAACCTTTGATGAAAAAAGCTTCAACCGAACGATAGAGAAAAGCTTTCACCCAGCCGCTGCTCAAAAAGAAAAAAGTTTCAATCTTTTACAGAAATGCTTCCATCGTAGAGGGGAAAAGCTTCAACCATTGAGATAAAAGCTATAACCGTGTCAATTTTTTGCTACTACCCTCTGTGTTTTTGCTACATCCATTCATGCGGCCATGGTACTTTTTTACGACTGAGGTGTGACCGGCGACGACGAGGACGGCATTTTTGTTGCAACATCCTCGTTTTTTGCTACCATTGGCGCTGTGTTTTGCTACATCCGATTAACATTTTTGCTACAATGACGACGCCGATGGATTTTTTTGCTACAACCGTTGTCTTCATTTGCTACGACTGACACGGGAAAATGCTACCACGGGGCATCTCTGTTTTTTTACTGGAACCAATCATCGGTGAGGCGGAGCTGCATCCATGGCACTCCGATGAGCAGCGGGGGCAGCGAGCGGTCGGGGTGAGCTGAGTCCCGGAGCGCGGCGATCGGCACGGCGAGCGCTCGGAGAGACGAGGACAAGGTAAAAAAATAGCAGAGGAGCTCGGATCTGACGGTGTTGCACAGCAGATCGGGCGGCTGGGAGCAGACCGGCCGAAACATTCAGCTGGTGCGCCGACGCCTAGCGGTGCCCATAATTTTTTTATTGAAGGTCACTCAAGTAGACAAGCTTTTTTTGTTCTTTCGCACACATTGGCCTGCGTAGAGTTATATTTTTTTGAGAACTTCCGATCTATTCATTCAATTATGGCATAGTGTTAATAGCATAAAATTATCAATTTTCTTTAAAAAAATAGACCACGATCTATCTTTTTTTAGGAGAGACCATGATATACGACAGAGGAGTAAGTACAATAGTGGGTTATAAGCCCCCTTGTCGGTGTCAAAACCGATGAATCTCGGTTAGGGGGTTCCGAACTGTGCGTCTAAAGTCGATGGTAACAGGAGACGGGGGACACAACGTTTACCCAGGTTCGGGCCCTCTTGACGGAGGTAATACCCTACTTCCTGCTTGATTGATCTTGATGAATATGAAGATTACAAGAGTTAATCTACCACGAGATCGTAATGGCTAAACCCTAGATGTCTAGCCTGTATGATTATGATTGCCTCTACGGACTAAACCCTCCGGTTTATATAGACACCAGAGGGGCCTAGGGTTGTACAAAGTCGGTTTACAGAGGAAAGAATCTTCATATCCGAAAGCCAAGCTTGCCTTCCACGTAAAGGAGAGTCTCATCCGGACACGGGAGGAAGTCTTATGTCTTGTATCTTCACGACCCATCAGTCCAGCCCACGTCACATAGTCCGGACGCCCGAGGACCCCTTAATCCAGGACTCCCTCAGTAGCCCCTGAACTAGACTTCAATGACGATGTGTCCGGCGTGCAGATTGTCTTCGGCATTGCAAGGCGGGTTCCCCCTTCGAATACTTCAAAGTAGTCCTCGAACACAAAAAACGTGCCAGGCTCTGCAAAACAAGTACCACACACAACCGTAGAGAGTATAATATTTCATGAGTCCCATCTACTGACAACTTTTGTAGCGAGACGCCACGTCTCCGCCCGGTCATTATTTCGAACCGTTTTTAGCCTCCCGCTCCACGTTTCGAGATGCGGTTTTCATTGGCACGTCTTGTCAAAGCAGAGATCGTGTCCCCTTATTGCGCGATCCTCATCAATACGGGCGTGGGTAATCCAACCGCGCCATTCGCACGGCCCTTGGGGAACAGGCGAGTTTTAAGGCAAATGGGGAGGCGCTTGATATTCGCTGCATTTATAAAGAGATAAGGATTCACGCTTTCACCCACGCCTTCTTCCTCTCTGCCCATCCGTTCTCGAGCTCCAGTGCCCAAACTTCCATCCTTTCCATCTCCAAAAAAGCACTCCGACCATGTTCGGATCTGGAGCGCAGGGCAAGTGGATGGCCTCCTCCATCACGGAGAAGGACATCACGAAGCTCCGGGAGGCGGGATACTTGGCCCAAGAAATCGCCCACCGGCTTCCGGGCAAGGGGCAGATCGTCCCCACCCCGGAGCCTCATGAGAGGGTGGTATTCATACCCCACTTCGTCCGTGGGCTGGGATTTCCTCTCCACCCATTCGTTCGCGGACTCATGTTCTACTACAGGCTAGATTTCTATGATCTGGCCCCAAACTCCTTCCTCAACATCTCGGCATTTATTGTCGTGTGCGAGGCCTTCCTCCGCATTCCACCTCACTTTGGACTGTGGCTTAAGATCTTCAACGTAGAGTTGAAGGTGGTGGATGCAACATGCAGAGTGCGGAGGCGCTATGGTGAGCAAGATGTCCAACGTCTCATGGCCCAAAGGCACCTTTATGGAGACCGTGAAAGGGTGGCAGAAGCAGTGGTTCTACGTCACAGAGCCCCGCGACACCACCTAGGCCGCGGCTCCCGAATTCAAGTCCGGGGCCCCAATGCGGCTCACCGCATGGCTAGAAAAGGGCATGGACTAGGTGTCGTTGGACGAGGTGTCCATGTTGCAGACGCGCATCAAGAGCATGGTGCACAAGAACATCAAGCTTGTCAATGTGATCCAGGTGATGCTTTTTCGCCGGATCCTTCCTTGCCAAAGCCGGACTTGCAATTTGTGGGAGTTCGATCCGGCCAAGCACCAGACCTTGCAATAGTTCTTCGGCGTCACACACGAAGGCATCTAGAAGGTGCTGTTTAAGGCCAATGAGACGTGGCCGAAGACGACCGAGAACCGTGGGTACAACCTAACCCATCCCGGTAAGTTTTTCATATTTCAAGGTATATCCTTCACCCGTACATTCAAGGGAGATGTCTAAGCTTCCCCATGTGTCTTTCCAGGGTTGGACAAGTAAGGCGGAGCGGATCCAGTGTCCGGCTCCGTTACCAGAAAACCCAGCAATCCCACTTCTGACGAAGATGCTGGTTTCGTCGCCCTACCAGGCGCCGGAGAAGAAGGCCCAGAAGAAGGGCCAGACGGGAAGAAGCGGCCTTCACCGTAAAGGCACTTCGGACGTGACGTCTGGAGACGCCAAAACCCACTCCTCCCCCGCCACCAAGGACGAGGAGGAGGAGGAGCAAAGCTACTCTCCCCCTTAAGGGGGAAAGAAAGAAAAGGACTGCCTCCACGGATCTAGAGGTAGAGGCGTCCAAGAAGGGGAGGGTCTCCCTCGCGGATAACTCCACGTTGGACACTGATAGCAGCTCCGAGTGGTGCCCCAGGGAGAAGCCCCTGGCCGAATCGCAAGTACTCAAAGGCACTTATACACACATATATCCCACTTCTTTATTTTCATGGTTTTAATATGTCAAATTATACGCCGCAGTCCGGCCCACGCCCGCCCCCAGTGATCCTCATCTTCAGGGAATTCCCTGGATCCAAAGGCAATGGACAAAGGGTCACCTCCCGCGGCCTCCTCTCCCAAGGCTACAGACGACACTGAGGTGTTGTCCCGAAGGACCTTCCCAGGCCAGGGAGAGGTACAGGAGGCCGTCAGGGGGGCGCCCCAGGGTGATACCTCGGCCGCCTGACATATGGGGGAGCAAATCCCCCCTGGAGACTGGCGATGGGGGCCATGTCCAATTCTCCCCCAGCCGAATACTATTCCGGAGGCCCATATGGCTCCAGAATCAGGCAAGCAGCCTCCTTTGAAAGAAGGAGGTGCACCTATTCTGCCGGTGACCTCTGTCCATTCAGAGGCACCAGATACTCTATTGGAAGCGCTGCAAAGTGCTTTCATTATTGAGGAACACCGCGTCC
>NW_024116614.1:0-6562 GCF_003073215.2 Triticum urartu
TTACACATGGGCTTTGAGATTTCAGAAATTGCTATGGGCCTAGCCCATTAATTCTAACAGGCCTCCCACCGTTGAAGAAGAGTATATGTTGGGTTGCAAAATACACCAATGAAGAGGACATAACTTTGGTGATGGCATGGCAGAATATCACCCTTGATGTTGTTGAGAATGATCAAACCCGCATAAAGTGTTGGATGCGCATTGAGGAATGGTAGCATCATCACATTGGGCATCTGTCCAATCATATGCTAAAATATCTCACAAACGGATGGGGTAGTTGTAGCCGGTGGGAGGGTTGTTTAGAGCAAGTTTGGCATGCGCCTCGTAGCGGTGACACCACTGACTATGTAAGCACTATTGCTGAAGTTTTACGTATACCATAGAGTTAGAACATCAAGCCATGCGACTAGCTGGAAGTTGATTCTGGGTGTGCATGATGTGAGGATAAAGTGCGCAGGTACGACTAGTGTTGGTTTGTGGATCAGTATAGATCCCAGGTGCAACGGCCATGAATCGATGGCTTTGGTCAGAGCCTAAGAGCATCTTCAACAGGCGCCCAAAAACTGGGCCGCGCGGTAAAATTCAGGTTTTTTGAACGCCGGACAGCTCCAGCAAAAGTTGTAAAACAATGCGCGCCAAAAAAGGGTTGGGCGCACGCTGAAAAACGCTATCAAAAAGCTGCAAATTTGAGGCGCCGGATTGCGTGCGCTTCACAATTTACACTGCGTGTTCTTTTGAGCATACATTTTTGGGCATCTGCTAAAGCAATATTGGGTCCGGCGCACTAAAAATGCTACAGTGACGCGCTAAAACTATTTTAGGGCATAAAATTTTTATGCGCCTGTTGAAGATGCTCTAAAGGCGGCTTTAGGGCATGACATTGGCCAATGTGCCACATAAGAGTCGGCTTCTCTAGTGGCGAGCCACATCTGAGGATGTACATCCTCTCTCAATTTCCACCGGTAACTTATCAGGTACTCCCTCCGTTCCAAATTACTCGTCATAGAAATGGATGTATCTAAAACTAAAATACATCTAGATACACCCTTATCTGCGACAAGTAATTCGGAATGGAGGGAGTACAAATCAAAAACAATTTTTGTTCACTCACCAAATCAACATTCAAAATTTCCCCCAAAAAATGTACATTGATCATGAACTTTTCAGACGAGTGCATCTCTCCCTGTGACTTTCTTCCTGCCTATCCTCGATTTCTCCAAGCTCCTACTATTCCCCAATTACTAGTGTAATCTGTACCCTATATCCAAAGTAAAAAAAATCTATTACCTCATACAAGTAAGGGAGTAGTTATCCACCTGAGTTCCTTTTATACATGAATGCTAATATCCAGCATCTGATTGTTCTGTCTGAACACGAACGAAATTAATTTACAGATTAATTGTACATCTTGAATGGCTCCCAAAACTCTACACAGCGTACATGGTCCTGTAGAAATTATCTGCACAATATACACCAACAAATAGCGATAATACACCGAAAGAATCCCAAGAGCAAAACTGAGTGATATCTGAGCATTTACAAGAAATACACTTGCACCTTCTGGGTTTCGACTTAACTACGGTCTTCTGCCTCCGTCACAGTGCCCAACAAGCCAGGCCCATGGACGCTCCTCTCTATGGGTGAACCAGGCACAAATGGGACGAAGCCTCTTCCCCCAAACATTGGGCGCATGAACTTATCATCGAACTTGCGCCATACACGATGAACCGAGCGAGTTGGCATGGTGAGAAGATACTGAAGGTTTGTTTGGGGGGTGAGCTGGCCTACATCGAAGTCCGACCCCAACAAGCTCGCCGTAAGTGGGTCTAGGAATGACTGGCTTGAGATATCAGCTGCGGTGCCAGGTCTTGGTGGGATGAGGAGATTAATCAGAGGCTTAGTCAGCAAGCCGAAAACCTGGATCAAATATATAATCAAAAGGAAAGTCATTTCCTGTTTCCTTGAGGGAAGCAAAATAGTCTTTATAAGACAGCTGTATTAGCGATTGACCTCTCAACCAATTTATAAGTTTCTATATAAGGAAACAAACAGCATTATGATGTCTGAAGAAAGCATAACATAAACTTTAGTGTGTATTTTGTTGATAAATAACTAAGAAACATCCATGCTGGCCATAAGATAGTCATTGAATAATGATGAAGGCAGCAAGGGATAGTAGTCTTACCATTGTGCTGAACAGAACAACAATGATTGTGCTGGTGATCATGACAGCATTAACTCGCACAGCAGTATGACCAGATGTTGTAAACTGCAAAGGTTTACAAAAAATAAAATTCTATATCAGAACCTCTATATATCAAGGATGGCTTACCAACACATCATGTACTAGTTCCAAATCAATTCATTAGATTTAACTGTTCAGTTCATATTTGTTACTGTCAAACATCACCTTGTTATAAGCAAGTGCAATTGAAACTGCTCCTCTCATGAGACCTGCCCACCATATGATAACCTAGAGAAAAACACCAGCAAAGTTAGCTCCCTCTATAAGGAGCAGAATGACAGAAGCACAAAAATAGATGAATAAATCGGTAAAAAATGATAAATACTAACCTGTTGGTTGAAGGAAATCTTTGGATGTGACTCTTTTTTACTTAAGTTCGATAGAAAAGATAAAGGGAATACGAATGCTGCTCTTCCAACCATAACCAAACCCAATATAACAGCGCTTAAAGCAATTGGTTTCTTAGGACTGCATTAAGGAAACAAAGCTTAAATTAGTTTCGGGAAGAGTTACAAAAAAGTATAGGCAAGACATCCAAGGCAGCTGATGTTGTGGCCCCGTATTCAGCAGTGTCCACACATTGCCGAATAACAACAAATAAAAGCATTAAGGAGCTGTTTCTTTGCACAATTTTCCAAATAAAAAACGACATCAAGTTACATCGTCTCTAACAGATGTAAGTCCACCAGAATACATTAGTTCTGCACTGCCAGACCGATCGGTCTGAATGGAAGCAAAGCTAATTGCTGGATGATGCATAAGTGCTCCAGATATCTGGTGCAACCATGTAAATCTGCAGATTACTATTTACTACTATATGCCTTGTATGTTGATTTATACAGTTCTTGAAATCAGATAGTTATTCATGGACAGCAAAAGGTACCTGCTACTAGCTAATTTCCATTTATCAATGTCCAATGCATCCATCCCGACATAGAGAAAAAGAAAAATCTCAGCAATGAATGATAAAGTTGCAAAAGTATGCCTGCAACATGAATAAAAGAATGTCAGCCAGGTGGTATACTTTTTGCAAATGGACAAAGGAGTCACAATGGCTGCAAGCAAAAGCTAGTTAGCAGCTCAATACATACTTGGTAGTAACCCTTGAGCTTTCTGTGACATTATGCCAAGTGTAATGTGACATTACTATTCCACAGAAGAACACGGTTAGAATGCCACTCAGATCCAGCAGCTGAAATACAACAAAGGATCTGTAAGCTGCTAAACAGAGGAACTAAGGCAGCAAACAAACGGACATAAATAAATATAGTACCAATATCAGATGATAACTGATTTCTTCCCAAACATTTTAAATTAAAAGAGTTGTTCAATTTGAACTTATTATATTCATCGGCACCCACCATTGACAGCATATACGAAAGGTATGCCATGAGTATCATGATAGCAACTTCTCTGTCAGTTGAGTGTCTGCGCATAACACCACAAGCATGTCACAATAGTTTTCAAGTCTCTAAAGTAATTCACAGTGTAAGTAGTATGATCAAATAAATTGCTCCAAGGAATAAAAAAACACATAAAAGAGCTCTGTACAGACCTTGCAAAACAAAGTTTCTTAATAATGTATGCACTAAGCAACCCAGCCTGCCAAAACAAGAGTGCGAATAGTCAGTCAACAAAGGCATGCTCAAATGAATCATCAGGACAGAATGCTCAGCGAAATGAAATGATTCTTTCTATGGTCTCCCAAAACCTACATCGCACAAATCCTAAAGCAATTCCTATTATTAGTGGTGGTGTCACAACAGTGTAAGTAAAAGATTACTTACAGCTACTCCAAGAACGGTGCTGGTGAAGAATAGGTAGAGGAATTTTCCGATGAATTGTAGTAGAACGAAGACATCAAAATGATTAATATCAATGTTTTGAATTGCATTGAAGAGCACAACTGATGTAGCATCATTAACAACACCTTCACCAAAAACTAGACTATACAGTAGGGGTGCTTCATCCTGGTTAAGCACCTGCAAGCAACAAATTTACAAACTAAATGGTCTGCTTTCTCACTTCATAACACAAAAATGGCAGATTGTTCAACGCAAAACCTGTAAGGTGCAAACAGAATCTGTTGCTGAGAAGATAGCCCCAATTGCTGTACATACGGGTTAAAAAATCAGCTAAAAGAAAGAGAAGATATCCAGTGGCATCCAAAGTCTAAACAGCAGCTTCACACAAGTACGTAAGTAAAGTAAAAAGTAACCAACCAAGATAGTCCCCAAGCTCGAGTGGACCAACATCAAGTTTGCTGAACAATCCCATAGCACCTGATATGTCCATTAGAAAAAAACTATTAGCACCTGAGCAACTTATTGAAGCTTTAGGGATGCAATGAATGAGAAAACCATGTTCTAGACCATTCCTGTATGAAGATGACTCCCATAAATTCATGAACATAAAATTGTGATTCTTCACTAGGTTTCAGGAACAATTCCTGATGGGTAAATAATTCAACGTATGGCAAATTATCAGGTCTGTTTAACATATGCCTTAGGTTTAATTTCCATAGACGTTCAGATTTCAGCCCGTTTGAGATTACAGAAGTGCCTTGTGTTCTGACTCGAGTCCAATACCATGTCAGCCATTCCCAGATTGTGAAGAATTGAATACTATTTAAATTTTAATCTGTGGATGGTGGCCATGCATCCACCACTCAAGGACTTGAAATACTAGCAGCGGCTCCCGAGACAAGCCAATTCTAAGAGGTACAACCTCTCATTCATTTGACGTAAAAATTTGTGACACAAACTAAACATACCAGTAATGCTGAACTGCATTAACGAAAGTACAAACGTGAAACAAAAATTAACAGGCAAAATTAAATTAATGATTTAGTAACTTACCGAACGTGATTATTACAAAGGATATCAGTGTTCCAGCAGCACCAAATAAAATAATTGTCGCAAAGTTGCGGAAGAATTGCTTTTTCTTTACTTGAAACCTGATAGTTTGTGGAAATATTCACAATCATACAGTCAGAGCTAAAGACTTCAATCTTATGAAACATAAGTTACATAACTGCAGGCTAATACTGCGACCTTGGAGTGAAACTTTTGAGCAAGTACTGAGATACCTATGCAGCTTCATAGATATACGAAACACATAAAAATACCGTGTCCATGTGATACAAAAGAAATGAAAGCAAGTGCGTTATACTTATACCTAGTTAACGAAAAACAGCCAAAATGGCTGAATACCCACATTTAGCAAGGGCAGTTGAACAAATGTGACTTGACTCACTCTAACTGTAAAGGGCCAGCGGGCCATTATACTACAACCTAGAAACCTAAACTATAAACCATAAATATGGGGAATAAAAAATGGTTTGCAACTTTGAGGGAAGCAGAGAGAAAATTAGTGGTTTAGCTGTAGTGTTAGGGTAACACCTCCGGACAAAAGGGAGTGGGTTGATAGTTGACTTATCGTTCATCTGATCCAAAAAATTAGTACAATTTCCCTGGTTAATTATCACGCGCACACATGCTACCAGATAAGATATAGCCTGCATCATTTGAAGGAAATCATAATATACGAACTTCGATGCGTTTTTTGTACTACTAGTTATCGTGCACTGCACATTGTTTAAAAGATTAAAAAAAACTAAACTAAGGCACGTCAACACATTTTCTTGCACAGAAAACAAAACAAAATGCCTGAAGATAACTAGTTGAAGTACTCAATGCGCTCACCCGGCGTTAAAAATGATGGGCGGGAGCAAGTAGATGAAGAAAATATCCTCGCTGAAGATAAGGATGCGCGAGTTCACCCCTTTGGTGCAGATCAGAATGACACCACCGGTGATGAGGCCCTGCGATCGAGCAGCAAGCCAGGGAGAAAGACTCAGGGTTGCCCTACTCCTTGACCTCTGAGGCAAAACGACGAACACCTGGAGCGCGCGGCGGGGGTCGGAGGGCTCACCAGGACAAGCGCGGTGGTGGACTCATTGACCCAGCGGTTCCCCTCGAGCAGGTGGCCGAAGACAATGCAGCCGCAGAGCAGCGCGATGAAGATGTTGATGGCGACGATGGAGTCGTGGTCCGACACCGCCAGCCCGGTGTACTTGAGAGCGAGGGCTCCCAAATCGAGCCCCATGCCGGTCGCCACCTCGGCGGATCCCGGTCTCCCCCGGCCTCCGGCAGCCTGCAGCCAGCAGTCAAGAACTGTCAGAGTTGCGTAGATCCTAGCTACCTTCACTTCTCCCCGGGAAGCATGGATCACTGGAAGCAAGCTGCGAGCCGCTGAATCACCAATCAAGAAACCAGAGGGGCGGCACAGAGATGAATCGCCCAGAAAGCACGCAGA
>NW_024116615.1:0-6863 GCF_003073215.2 Triticum urartu
TCTCGTGGGGGGGGGTGGGGGAGGGGCGCAGGTGGGCGGCGGTGGTCATCCCCATGGCAGTGGCGTAGGTGGGTGGTGGCGCTGAGCCCGACGATGGATGCACTGGTCGCTCCCGTGCATGGTGGTGGGGGAGGTGCGCAGGTGGGCGACGGTGGTCATCCCCATGGCAGTGGCGTAGGTGGGTGGTGGCGCTGAGCCCGACGATGGATGCACTGATCGCTCCCGTGCGTGGTGGTGGGGGAGGTGCGCAGGTGGGCGACGGTGGTCATCCCCATGGCAGTGGCGTAGGTGGGTGGTGGCGCTGAGCCCGACGATGGATGCACTGATCGCTCCCGTGCGTGGTGGTGGGGGAGGTGCGCAGGTGGGCGACGATGGTCGAGCTGCGCAGGTGGTCGGTGGTGGTCGCCTCCGTGGTGGCGGTGCAGGTGGGCGGCGGCATTGGACCTGATGGTGGCTCGTGCGGGCGGTGGTGTTGGACGATTTTTCTTTTTGTTGCAAAAATTATAACGAACTACATCTGTGACAAGTTTTTCTTTAGTTTTTATGTCTTGACTCGTACTCTATCATGTTTTTAATTTATTTATCTGAATCAGAAACCGAATCAGTATTTTTATCTGTCATCCTTTATTACTTTCACCTGACATGTGGGGATGGCTGACAGGGAGGGGCGTCCAAACAAACTATATGTACCACGTGACCAGGTACAGGTTCAGAGTACAGGTGCGTCAGAGCTCTTAATAGAGCCAACCTCAGTCCGCTCCCCCGTCATGAATCGTATGTACGTACACTGTGAGCCTGCAGTGTATAAATCTTTTTCAATTCCTGTATTCCTTCGGCAGTGACCTGCAGCACACATCCCCATGCGTCAAGTTGCACAGTCCAAGGCATTGCTTAAGTTGAGTTGAAATGAATAAAACAGACAGAACAATTTATCAAGGGAAAACCCCTAGAGTCAATCCGCTCTTAATTTTCAAACAAACTAGTGGCTAGTTTGTATTCTGTTAATTGACACATCATTCAGCACCATAATGGCGTCGGGTGTGTGTACCTTTCAATCAGCCTAGCTAGTGTAAAAGAAGGACCCTTACTAATTTGAGGTGGAGCACTGTTGCTTGCCAGCCTAAAAACCTCTATATCCAAGCACCACCACGAGTTACTGAGAAAGTTCAAACTCCGATGCTCCTTCCAGCTCTGGGTGGCTGGGTATTCTTCCAAGCTCCCATCCATGGCTTCTCTCGTCTTCCTCCTCCTATTCGGCCAAATCCTACTCTGCACAGCCGTGGACACCATCACCTCCACCACACCGTTGTCCGGGTCACAGCAGATTGTGTCCCAGGGCAGCAAGTTCACCTTGGGCTTCTACTCCCCACCGCAAGGTAACACCACCTCTAGCAATTACTACATAGCCATATGGTACAGCAACATACCACTGGTGACCACGGTGTGGACGGCAACCACCGATGTGCCAGTGTCTGACCCGACCACCGCCTCCTTGGAGATCGCCAGCGACGGCAACCTTGTCCTCCTTGATCAAGCCAAGAACCAGCTGCTATGGTCGACCAATGAAAGTATAGCCTCCAACTCCACCATGGCCACCATCAGAGATAGCGGTAGCCTCGACCTCACTGACGCCTCGAATTCATCGATAGTTTACTGGCGAAGCATAGACCATCCAACAAACACCTGGCTTCCAGGGGGAAAACTCGGGCGGAATAAGATCACCAGTGTGAGCCAGAGGCTTGTTGCTTGGAAGAACATGGCAGACCCGTCTCCAGGGTTGTTCACGCTGGAGCTGGACCCAAATGGCACACCACAGTTTTTCAGCCAGTGGAATTCGTCCATAACCTACTGGTCCAGCGGCCCTTGGAATGACTATAACTTCAGCTTTTCACCGGAGATGACAACCACTTACGCATACGAATCCCAATTCATCAACAACGACACAGAAGGCTATCTGTTCTACTCGCTCAAGGATGTCTCGGTTGTCTCGCGGTTCATCATTGACGTCGGCGGACAGATCAAGCAGCTGAGATGGTTGGGATACTCACAGCAGTGGGTCGTGTTCTGGTCCCAGCCACGGTCACAGTGTGAGGTGTATGCGCTCTGTGGGGCATACGGCAGCTGCAACCTCAATGCCCTGCCGTACTGCAACTGTGTCCAGGGGTTCAGCCAGAAGGTTCAGAGTGACTGGGACCTCCAAGATTACAGTGGTGGGTGCAAGAGGAATACACCATTGCAGTGCCAGACCAACTCAACTTCTGCACAGGCTCCATCTGATAAGTTCCATGTCATGGAAGATGTGCGCCTACCTGATAATGCTCAGGATGCAGTGGCTACAAGCTCTCAGGAATGTGAGGTGGTTTGTCTTAATAGTTGCTTTTGCACTGCTTACACTTACAATTACACTGGGTGCTTTGTTTGGCATGGGGACCTGATTACTCTCCAAGATCAGTACAGGGGAATTGGAGGAGGCACACTCCTCCTCAGGCTAGCAGCATCCGAGCTACCAGATCAGCAAAGGAAGAAAACAACGATCATTGGCTCAGTTGTTGGCGGACTTGCTGCAGTTTTGATAATCCTTGCAGTTGTGTTGTTCTTCATATCTCAGAAGTTCCGCCGAGACAGAACTCTTCGGATATCCGGAAATGCTGGGGGTGCACTGACTGACTTCAAGTACAGTGATTTGTTAAATGATATTCAAAGCATCGACTCTCTTCTTCTCGATCTATCAACACTAAGAGTGGCTACAAATGACTTCAGCGAAGGAAATATGCTTGGTAAAGGAGGTTTTGGAATGGTTCATAAGGTACAAACCATGCCATATGTAGAAATTATCAACTTTATATATTTATTACTGATGAATGTATCTTGTCTTGCATAGGGAGTCCTACCTGACGGTAAACAAATAGCAATAAAAAGGCTATGTAAGAGTTCCAGACAAGGAATAGGGGAACTGAAAAGTGAACTAGTCCTGGTTGCTAAGCTTCGCCACAGGTATCTTGTGAGCCTCATTGGTGTTTGTTTGGAAGAACAAGAGAAAATACTTGTGTATGAATTTATGCCCAACAGAAGCCTTGATACCATTCTTTTTGGTACAACCTTTTCACTCCGAGCTTTAATAGTAGTAGTGCAAGTGCCACCAAACTTTCACTGCAAATCTGCAATGCTGATACTTATTTTCTGAATGACAGATTCTGAGAAACGCAAAGACCTAGACTGGGGAAGGAGATTCAAGATTATCAGTGGAGTTGCTAGGAGATTCAAGCATCCAACTCCACCATGGCCACCATCAGGGACAGTGGTAGCCTCGAGCTCATTGATGCCTCCAATTCATCGATAGTTTACTGGCAAAGCATAGACCATCCAACAAACACCTTGCTTCCAGGGGTAAAGCTCGGGCTGAACAAAATCACTGGTGTTAGCCAGAGGCTTGTTGCTTGGAAGAGTGAGGCAGATCCATCTCCTGGGTTGTTCTCGCTGGAGCATGACCCAAACGGCACACCGCTTTATTTCGCGCAGTGGAATGATTCCATAAGCTACTGGGCTAGTACCCCTTGGGACTTCGATCTCCCGGGGATGGTGGCCTTGCGATTCGTCAACAGCTCCACAGAAAGTTACCTCTTGTACTCGACGAAAGACGACTCGGTCATCACACACATCATCATCGACATTAGCGGGCAGCTCAGGTTGTTGACATGGCTGGATTCCTCACAGCAGTGGATATTGATCTGGACCCAGCCACAGACGGAGTGTGAGGTGTATGCGCGCTGTGGGGCATACGGCAGCTGCAACCTCAATGCCCTGCCGTTCTGCAACTGTGTCAAGGGGTTCAGCCAGAAGATTCAGAATGACTGGGACCTTGACGATTACAGTGGTGGGTGCAAGAGGAACACACCATTGCAGTGCCAGACCCACTCGACTTCTGCACATTCTCGGTCTGATAAGTTCTATGCCATGGAAGATGTGAGGGTACCTGCTAATGCTCGGGGTGCAGTGGCAACAAGCTCTCAGGAATGTCAGGTGGCTTGTCTGAAAAATTGCTCCTGCTCTGCTTACACTTACAATTACACTGGGTGCTTTGTTTGGCATGGGGACCTGGTTAACCTCGGAGAAGGATACAGCAAATTTTTTGGAGATGGCACATTCTTCCTCAGGCTTGCAGCATCCGAGCTACCAGATCAGCAAAGGAAGAAAACAACGATCATTGGCTCAGTTATTGGTGGAGTTGCTGCATTTTTTATAATCCTTGCAATTGTGTTGTTCTTTCTATCTCGGACGTGCCGCCGAGGCAGGACTTTTTGGATATCCAAGACTGCTGGGGCCGCACTGACTGACTTCAGATACAGTGATCTGCTGGATGATATTCAAAGCATTGATTCACTTCTTCTCGATCTGTTAACACTAAGAGTGGCTACAAATGACTTTGGCGAAGGAACTATGCTTGGTAAAGGAGGTTTTGGAATGGTTCATAAGGTACAAACCATGCTGTATCTAGAATTTATCAACTTTATATATTTACCAATGAGCGTGTATTTATTTTTCTTTCACAGGGAGTCCTACCTGACGGTAAACAAATAGCAGTAAAAAGGCTATCTCACAGTTCCAGACAAGGAATAGGTGAACTGAAAAGTGAACTAGTCCTTGTTGCTAAGCTTCGCCATAGGAATCTTGTGAGCCTAATTGGCGTTTGTTTGGAAGAACAAGAGAAAATACTTGTGTATGAATTTATGCCCAACAGAAGCCTTGATACCATTCTTTTCGGTACAACCTTTTCACTATTAATTTCTCAAGGATTTTTTTTCCACTATGGCCGAGCTTCAATAGGAATAGTGCAAGTGCCACCAAACTTTCATTGCAATGCTGATATTTCTTTTTTAAATGCAGATGTTGAGAAACGCAAAGACCTAGATTGGGGAAGGAGGTTCAAGATTATCAGTGGAGTTGCTAGGGGATTACAATATCTCCACGAAGATTCTCAATTGAAGATAGTTCACCGGGACCTGAAAGCAAGCAACATTCTGTTGGACTTTGATTACAACCCTAAGATTTCTGATTTTGGCTTGGCAAAGATATTTGGAGGGGATCAATCAGAAGATGTCACTAGACGTATTGCCGGGACATAGTAAGCACAGTCAGCATTTGATAGCTAGGCATCAAAGTAGAACCTATAGTAACACTTCTGTTCTTCTTGCAGTGGATACATGTCGCCTGAATATGCCATGCATGGTCAATACTCAGCAAAGTCGGATGCGTTCAGCTTCGGCGTTTTGGTTTTGGAGATCGTCACGGGAAGAAGAAACAACGGCTCCTGCAACTCCGAGCAATATGTTTATCTCGTAAATCTTGTAAGTACTTAAGAACCAAAGCTAGTTAACCCTGTGCGCGGCTGAATCCCTATCATAATAACTGAACAATTTACCAATCTGGTGCAGGTATGGGAACACTGGACCAGGGGAAATGTCGTCGAGTTGATCGATCCATCCCTTAGCGGCCATCCTTCTCACGTTGACCAGGTGCTGAAATGCATCCGAACCGGGCTGCTGTGTGTGCAGAACAGACCTGAAGATAGGCCGACAATGTCGTCGGTAAATGCCATGCTTACCAGCCAGAGTGTCCGTCTCCCTTCTGTTTCCATGCCAGCCTTCTGTGACAGATTGAGTGGATACAGTGATAATTCAGAATCGGAGTCTTCGAATGGAATGACCATCACAAAGCTTGAGCCAAGATGAGCCTTGAAGCAGTTGCTGAACCAGTTTGTACTAGTGTTACTTTACTACCCCGTCCATCCCATAATATAAGAGCATTTCTGACACTACACTAGTGTTGAAAATGCTCTTATATTATGGGACGGAGGGAGTATCTCCTAGAGATGAGCTTGATGTACCTGGTGCTTATGTTTCATGGTTATGATGAAAAGTCTTATGTGCCTCCAAGGTTATCTTCAGTATCAGTTTTGCTGTGAAGTGAGATTATGGTATTTCTGCTGGAGAAAATGTCAGTGGCATTATTAGCTGCGATATTTGGCTCATACAAATACATGTATCAATAGTTAATTTAGCAGCCTCTCCATTTTGGCTATCTTCTAAGATTAGCTTTCGTTCTGTAAAATTTCACTTGCAATATAGACAAGGTTTTCATATGGATCTTGGTGGTTTTCTATGGTGCAGAGCAAACCCAGTTTTGTGCGGGTGGTGAAACAGATTTAATGCTGTCGTTGGTAGCTTGGATTTAAGACAATACTGAGACGCTTGACAGGGTGCTCATGAGCAAAGATTGAGAACAAAGACCCCTAAAACCTAGATAGGGCCCTTTGTAATCATACCTCGCTGATGGTCAACACTGAAGCAGCATCTCATAGGAGAAACCAACCTTTGTTCAAATTTGACTAGGATGGTTACCAAGCGCAACTCTAGCAGACCCCGCAAAAACTTGACCCACAAAAACTTGACCCGCAAAACGCGTTTGCGGTTTCACAAAGATCGCGTTTGCGGGTCGAAAACTAACGCGGCTGAACAGAAACCGTATCTAAACCTGCATAATTTGAAAAAACACTTCCGCGGAAGAAATTGCACAAACATAGTTCATTACATACTACATAGATTTTACATGATCAACAAACTACAAGCATAGTTCATACTAAATACTACGTTAACTAGTACTAGAGAGGGTCGGATCTGACGGCAGTGAGGTCGCGGCAAATGGACGGCGCCGTGGAGGAGAAGGACGGTCAATCCTCCTCGCCGGAGCTGCACAGGTCGACATACTTCGCCGCCTGCTCCTTGCGGATGCGGCACCACTCCTCGGCCTTCTCCTTGACGGCGAGGGTGGGGGCGGACCGCTTCACCCCCCCGGGCGGCTCTCGC
>NW_024116616.1:0-7295 GCF_003073215.2 Triticum urartu
GAGAGGAGGCCGCTGAGGTAGGCGTAGTTGAGGAGCGCGGGGACAGCCATTTTCTTAAGGGTCATGTACATGCTCAGCTTTTATAATAACAATAATAAAAAAATTGCGGGGAAGATTATTAATTTCCGAATAATAATAATATTGTTACTACTGTTTTTGTTTTTTGAGAAATTACTACTGTACCACATACGATGCTGTAAAAGATAATTAGGTCAGGTACTAGCTTGAAAAACAATCTATATTGTGGGACGGAGGGAGTATTATTTTTCATCGATACTAGCAAAAAAAATCGTGCGTTGCAACGAGAAAGAAAATAACACACGTTCTTAACCCAATAACCATGACTCAAGACCTTAATAGGCCCGCGGGTTTTAGTTTCACATGGCATCACATTTGTATTTTCGCTATGCTCACACACTCACTCAAAAAAAAAAAGCTCGTGCATTGCAACGGGAAAAAAAATAACACACTCTTAACCCAATAACCACGACTCAAGACATTAATAGGCCCACATCTTTTAGTTTCACATGGCATCACATTTGTGTTGCCGACAGTGACCTCTGTGCTCACACAATGAAAACACGTTTGAATGTGGTTAGTCTTAATGTCTCTCTCTTTTGCGCGCGCGCATGTGCGCACACTCGCTTGGAATAAGATAAAAAGTATGTTGTTTTTTTCCCACAAGGTTTTTCATAGTTGTGTATGCATGGTTCTCGATGTTTTTTCTCTCACTCTGGTTTTAATAGATGTTTATTTGCAATTCGAATCACCAACGGTACAAAAAAACGGACCATACACTATATATTAAATTTGCACCAAAAATTATATTTTAGAAATATTTAACAGCTAAAAATAACTTCATATTTAGATTCTACATATTTTTCTAATCAAGTTTCATATATAACATGTTAAAATCTAAGTTACGGTTTAAAAGATATGAATAATCTTATTTTACATAAACTGTAGATTGATTAATCGAAGCGTCAAAGGATTTTCTGTTAAAACTAAAAAAACGTTTCGGCTGACTTAAATATGGACGGCGGGTTGATTGTCTAAAATGTCAGGGGGTTTTCTGAGAAAATGAAAAAACGTTCGGTTGTAACTTAAATGTGTACTGCGGTTTGATTTACATAAAACTGAGGAGTTTATTTGTAAAATGGCGTGACAGACGACCAGAAACAGTCCATGCTTTATTAGTAGGTAAGATAAAATTCTGTATGGTGAAAGAAATAGGATTTTACTTTTTTGCGGGTAAAAATAGGATTTTACTATTTACTATTCTCTCTCTTGATTCCAAATTAAGTTTAAAATTTGTGCGCTGCAAAATTTAAGTTTGACCATTAATTTAGCATACTAAGGCCCTGTTCGGCAGTCCGCTGGCTCCACAAAATCCTGCGCTCCGCTCCTCGAAGTGAATTCCAGCTCTTCGATCGATCGTGCGAGCCAGAAAAACCGTTCGCCTCGCTAGCTCCACTCCGCTTCGTGAGTTGGGCTGAAAGCCCAATAATCTGTTTTGTGGCCCGTGCTAAAGGGAGGTTGGTCAAGCTACCGGCCCGTTCGGGGCTGAAAACGTGACGAGCGCGAGAAACAAACTCTATCGAACCGGTAAGTTTCACTTATCGGTGGCATACATCCGTAAATTCCACGAACTCCCTCGTTTCTAGGATCTGCAGATCAGCTCATTTGCCGCTCCACAATTTTGAACTACTGCTGACTCCGCTCCGCTCCGCTGACTCTTCGGAGTTACAGCGTTTGGGGCTGCTCCGCTCGCTCCGGGAGAGCAGTTCTGGAGCGGAGAGAACCCGAACAGCCCCTAAATGTGTCTTGTCTTCTATAAGAATTATATCATGGTGTTCGTATTTGGACAAAGTTTCGAATGATATGATTTTTATGACATATAACAAATATATTTATCATCAAAATAATGGTCAAAGTTAAATCATGCATTCCCGCAAAAGAATTTTGAATCATATAGATCACATGAGCAGACGAATACTCACATTTACCAGTGAGCTTTTTAACTTAATGATCACCCCTTTTTGCAAAAATGGCCAAAACCGATTTCTCCTTGATCCTTTCGATGTAGCAGCGCGCATTGTGGGTCGCCAAGTTGCTATTTTCGGGCGGCCACCAACTTTGGACCCTCCTCCTCCTCCGGCTCTGGCAACGTTACGAGCGGATCCATGCGGTGGCAGACGGCGAAACGGGCAAGAACAAGGGTGGAGGTTGACAACGATCGGCTGGAGAGGGTGGCAATGCGCAGGCTTGGTGCGGAAACAGTGCGGTTGTGGCCAATGTGTGGGCTCCAGGTGGGGATTCGGGTGGACCAGGATTGTTGGAGTCCTACGTGGAGGAGGTCCGGACTCCCGCAAATCTTCCCCAACTTTGCATTCGGTTTGCGGGCTTTTGAACACGCGGATGTGTCCACGAACGTATGCGACATCACATTGGATGGCAAAAAAAAAAGGTCCGAATGTTTTGTAGCACGGGTTGGAGATGCCCTAAGTATGGCTTAAAAAGCAAACTGGCTTAAAAAGCAAACTTACAGTGAATGAGAGCAAAATAACCACATGTTCGTTAATTTACAGCAGCGGTTCAAATACTGCCTTCGGTTTAGGTGTGGCTTAAAATACTGATGTTACATAAAGGAGAGCAAATGAATCATATTTTCCTAAATTTATGTCGGTGGTTCAAATAGACCATTGGATTTAAGTATTTTGGTACATCTTGTACAAAAAAAATGTTGTATTTTTTGTCAAACGTTTTGGTTTGCGGCATAGTTTGCATCGGCCAATCGGCTACAATGTCGATCGTATAGCTCTTTTAAGACCACGCCGATATGAGCACAGTATTCGATTTTTGAACCTTGATCGTAGCAAAGAAAATAATCCAACAAAATTTCTGATTTATTGCACTTCCGAGAATTCAAAGAATCGTTTGTTACCTAGTTGTACAAAGGGCGGCCAAGGGCCACAACCCCCCGAAAAATGTTGATGAATGGAGCATTCTGTGATTTTAACATACAACACGCTCTAAATTACACCTAAGCTAACCTTCGAGCATTGAGATACAACAAAATACAACATGGTTCGGCTTTTGCCGCTGTCAAGTGTATTTTGCCACCGGGTAGATGGAAAAACCCACTGGCGTTACTACCAGTTTTCAACTGAAACCCCCCATGCTTGGTTTCACTGGGGCGTTCTTGGTTTCTAGGACGGAGCGATAGCAGCTCCTCACGCCCACAGCAGACAATCAACACCCAGTTCAAAGTTTGTCACGGGACTGTCGCCGAAATCCTCGCCTTGGTTTTGGACCTCATGGTTTGTGTCGACGTAGGGCTCAGACAAATCCAATGACCTTACAGAGGGGATGGCATGCTCCTTTTGGATATCTGACGATGCGGCCGCTGCTTCTTCCCGATCCAAAACAACGAGGAAGTCGTCTTCGAATTCGAATGTCAAGAACTTGTCTTGACAGGCTACACATTTCAATTAATGGTAAGATTGGCATGAATAAATGGCTTTAGAAGGTCATGCAACAGGAGGCAGCCGGTACTTACTGTCCACTAGATGAGCAAGGTGGTGGATGTTCTTTATCATAGTTCCATTTAGTTTTATGACCTGATAAAATTAGTGGTTACAGGAACACATTAGCTGAATGCAAATGCATAACAAGATGGCTAGAAGTGGAATAGACAAGAGGTTTACTTGTTGATTGCCCATGTGCTCGTACCCGATGTTGACATCGTTCGCCAGTACCTGGAAAACATTGGTAACTTAAGAACGTGATAACACTTTGCAGCACTAGGACTAGCCAATTTATCCAACCACGAAATACAACATACCTGAGATACAATTACGATTTGCTCCCCTTCGAAGGTTGATAGAGAGTATCGTGCCTTTGCCAACAGTTTTAACTGCACACAAAGATAAGATATCAACAACAGTAAGAGATTGCAGATCTTCCGGAAAGGTAAGCTGCACGCAGGATGGTCATGTGGAATGATCTTACCCCTAAAGTATCTTCACACTCTTCCCTGCAAATGTAGATAGATTTATGTGTTAGTAACTACAACCTTTCTGACACCAAGCATGGATTGAAAGAGGAAATAGTTGTTTACTTACTCTATAAATGGTTCTGTTAAAGGCGTGAAGACAAGGCCGGCAACTATCAGATAAGAAGGTTGACCCCCATCAACATTGAATGGCACCTTATTTGAGGATGAAGAAAATTGTGAAATCGGTGAAATTTTTACATTTCTAGTTTTAGCTCATGAAATGATCAAGGGTTATAGTGTCTTACTAAATGTTTTCTTGGATGCAAAATGGTTTGCACTTTCATGACCTTGCCTTCCCGAATGATACCTAGTTGGGCAACATCACCTGCATACCTGATTAATAAAATAACAATTGTTTAGTGCAGTTCATGCTATCATGTTGGAACATTTTATTTTCTTCAGATGTTAAAGGATGTCACTAGTGTCAAATTTATATGATCCACATACAGATTATTGGAACAAAATTGCAATGCCTCAGATGGAAAAGGCTTGTAACTTTGGTATCCCAGATCAAGAGGGAGCTTCGTAGGCATTACACACAAGGGTTTTAGGCAAATGGAGAGCAGTGCACATATAATTAAAGACTGCTTAGTTCTCCATGATTTTGCACTACTGAATCACTAATGAAGGTTCAGAAGGTAACATGAAATAGATACATGTTAATAGGTGATTGCATGATTTTCATTTTACCCATCCATACAAATGATAGAGAATGTGACATCTATATGCATCTGTACACATGTTGAAACAAAGCCCACTGGTTATGGCTGTCAAAATATAGATTTGTGGTATTGTGCCATTATGAAATTCCAGACCACTAGAAACTGGTGACAAAAAATGTTCTGCCCTAGAACAGAACATAAATAAATTAAAAAGGTTAGGAAAAGCACTTCAAGATGATTAAGAAAATGATGGTACTTGTGAGGAAGCACTTACTTTTGACTTGTGAGGTAGCGGAAAGCAATCCGCTCAGTGGACCGAAATGGTACTGTTCCTTCACATCCTACCGAGACACCGTCGAAACTTGTTATCACATCTCCCTGGAGAAAAACAAACACCTGATCAGCTTAAGAAGGAAGCAATTGTAGCAAATACCGTTCTGGTAACTATTAATTCAGAAAGATTCATTTGCGGGAAGAAAACCTAAAGGTAGCAAATCTGTGAACTCCATCTAAGAGATGCAGATGCACTTTACCTTTCGCAGAACACTGCTTGCTGGAGCTGTAGGCTCAACCCGGCGGACAAGAACACCCTTCAACCAATTAAAATGGCATGTTATAGGAGAATAATGAAAAACATAGAGCACTATTCAGTGGTAAGGACAAAACTGAGAGTAGTTTTCAGAACATACGTTTGTTGGATATAAATCGGTATCTCTTTATTTAACTGTAGCATTTTATTATGTAGGGAACTCTACCAGACATAGATAACAGAATCCTACACAACTCACTGACTACTCTCTGCTAATACAGATGTACATCTGCATTTAGACAGTAGGCACGATACAAAGTGCTGCCGTCAATGACATGGATCTCACCAGAAACTACTGGCTAAACCCATATGGAAATACATGTACCTTTGTGTGTATGAGAGTTTGTTCGAAAATCTCTAATAAATCTCCATATCCACAAGCTGAAGCTGAACACATATCGATATCATACCTCACTTGAAGGCACCTTCAAGCTTTCACGCAGTGCTGGGTTTTCCAATTTCT
This sequence comes from Triticum urartu, assembly GCF_003073215.2. NCBI lineage: Eukaryota > Viridiplantae > Streptophyta > Magnoliopsida > Poales > Poaceae > Triticum > Triticum urartu. The sequence continues at coordinate 5,772 of NW_024116616.1, forward strand.
GAAGTAGGACGCCCAGGCAAGGAAATCCTGCATAATGTCTGAACACATTGAGGACATCAACTTGAACATACAACAGCAAGTAGACCCTCCGAAAATAAGCATCTCATCAGTCATCACACAGTTTTACTAATGAATGCATATTCGGTGAGTACACATTACGAAAAACTTGTAAATATATTTAGGGGGTTAAAAAGGCTTCAGAAAAATGCCAAAATTAATACAACGCTGAAGTTTAACAGTGGAGCCTGACCAAGCAAATTTTGCAACCAAATGAACAGACTGTAATAAGTTATATGCCAATGTATAATTAAGTACTTAAGGCGCAGTTTTTGTTTTGTTTCCAAAGATATATGTACGTTACCTGTGTATTTTCCATTTTTCCGATAGTCATTCAAGAAATGGGATACAACTGTAGTTGGAATAACATATCCAATATTTTCAGCTTCATCTGACCTGAACACCTAAACAAAAGACAGCATGAAGACAGGGAATAGAAAGACAAGAAGATAAACATTCAACAGTGCAGACACGTATCTGGGTAAGTACATTCATACCAAATGTACTTAACCATTTGATGTTCATCAAAATTACGCATTAACAGGGCTTTGAGTGTATCTTTCAGGTTTGCTAATAAAAACTTTGGGAAAGATAGTCTTTTATTTGAGTAGAAAAACAAAGTGGTCATCGCTTACAAAATGTTAAACGATGCAATTCTAATCCATGATTAAGTAAATCCGATCTGAGTTGATATAGCAAAGCCATATAACCTGGAATTTTCTGAACCCGAAACCAAAACACTTCCCCTCATGTCTAGATGGAGGCCGCAACTGTTTTTATTAATAGCACAGTGGCTACCTCTTGAAGTTGAGACCTTATGCCTCTGATACCATTCTGAGGAAACATGAAACTTGTATTTCCATGAGGCCATAGACCGTATGTACTCACACTGACACACATACTGGTGTGGTAAATATGCAGATAAACCATTATACAACAGGGATATTACATGGCTAATAAAACCACGACAAGTATTTTAGAACTGAGGGAGTACATCACTTATATCCACAGTTCCACACATCGGCTACGTAAGCAAGTAATCAGTAAAAGTACCTGAAATGCTACTCCAATGCATTCCCCTTGCTCATTAAAAGCCGGTCCACCACTGTTTCCTGCCAGAAAGCAAACAATACCAAATACAATATCGATGCTTTATATATCCTCTTCAAAAAAAAAATAGCGAGGAAAGCCCTTCCTAAAGCAAATCACAAGTTCAAGGTAAAAGCAAACCTGCGTTTATTGCCGCATCAATTTGAACCCCAAGAAGATCTGATGTTCCATGCGCATATGGTGTGACCTGGGCTATTCCAAAGGTAAAATAGTATAAGTGCGACTACGTAAGTAAAGCAATATTAAATGCGAATATCAATATACACCTCTGAAATAATACTGAATTTACTGTAACTTCAGTGAGTGGCATGGAACAGAATGACCTCTATTTGCAACCCCCCCCCCCCCCCCCCCCCT
>NW_024116617.1:0-6515 GCF_003073215.2 Triticum urartu
TTAGCTTAGCACTTGATCGTTTAGTTTGTTGCTATTGCTTTCTTCATGACTTATACATGTTCCTATGACTATGAGATTATGCAACTCCCGTTTGCCGGAGGAACACTTTGTGTGCTACCAAACGTCACAACGTAACTGGGTGATTATAAAGGTGCTCTACAGGTGTCTCCGAAGGTACTTGTTGGGTTGGCGTATTTCGAGATTAGGATTTGTCACTTCGATTGTCGAAGAGGTATCTCTGGGCCCTCTTGGTTATGCACATCACTATAAGCCTTGCAAGTATTGTGACTAATGAGTTAGTTGCAAGATGTTGTATTACGGAACGAGTAAAGAGACTTGCCGGTAACAAGATTGAACTAGGTAATGAGATACCGATGATCGAATCTCAGGCAAGTAACATACTGATGACAAAGGGAAGAACGTATGTTGTTATGCGGTTTGACCGATAAAGATCTTCGTAGAATATGTAGGAGCCAATATGAGCATCCAAGTTCCGCTATTGGTTATTGACCGGAGACGTCTCTTGATAGAGGCAAAGGTGTCCCGATGTTTCGATGAGATGGTGGCTATCGTTTTCTGTGGGAGTCGACCTTGACGATCCGACTACGAACGTGCGAGACGTCGCGCCTTAGCAATCGCTAAACCAACTTCCGAGGGGTTATTGACCACGCCGGAGCACGATCAACCTGACCACGAGGGCCTGTTTCCTGCGAGCAAACGAAGAACAAGCAAGAAACTGAGATTGCAATCTGGATATTGCGAATATAAGATGAAAGCTTTATTGATCAAGGTGGGGTTCTGTGACGTCTTGGTCTGGTCGTTGGACACAAACGAAGTACGCGAAGTTGCAGCTATGGCGAACTTTTAATCTAAACAAAACCCAAAGTCTAAACGACGCCCTAAGGGCTGTATATATGGAGGAAGAGGGGGGAATTTCGTGGCCCTTGAGGGTGGGGTCCGAAACCAACCCTAACTCTTGTTTCCCCACACATACGGACTCTAAAAATAGCCTATACTTAAGTATTTCGAAATTACATGGGCCTGGCCCATTAATAAGGTGACGCAGCACCTAGAATAGCCTATGGACGAATATTATGAAGTGGCATCTTGTATATTTCGTCCAAGGCTTCATGCACTCCTTATGGCGGCTTCAAAGTCCTGAAATTATCACTTGTAACTCCGTTCTTGATCCCCTTGCGCATGCCATCAACTCCATGCGTGTTCTTGCTCCAATGTGCATCCTTCTCCAAGCTAGGCCCTTCATTTGTAAGCAAAACAAATGTATCCAATTTAGGCAGCATCATAATCTCATGAACATTAGAATCATTACCAAGAAACGAAAGTACCTGGTAATTTAATTGGCGTGCGCGAGCTCTAGTAATTGGTCCAGTATATGTAACAGTAGGGACTGTGGGTGTAACAATGGTATTGATGTCCTCATCACGTATAATATGTCAGCCTGATAACTTGTGATGTTTTACAATGTGTAACTCGAAATTCTATCAACACTCATGTTTTATTTCATCTTGATGAATTACGCAGCTTGAGCCTGATAACTGATAATACATCACCATGATAACTTCGAGTATGTCACCATGACAACAACCACTTTTGTTAGACTAGTTCATTCATTCTATTTTCAGCATGGTAACTTAACAGCTCTACCTGATAATTCATATTGTTTTTAGCCTGATAAATTATACCGTTTGTAGCAGTTTAACTTGATCCTTTTTCAATATATTTTTACTTTCAACCTGATAACTTATGCAACTTGCCACTAATAAGTTATAATATATGTCAACCTGATAAGTTGTGATGTTTTAGAATGGTTAACTCGAACTGCTTTCTTCAACACATGTTTTTTACGCCCACTTGATAAATTATTTTGCTTGAGTCTGACACCTTATACTACGTCAACCTGATATAGGGTCATGATAACACTCACTTTTGTTACCCAGTTTAACTCATTTGGTGTTTCGGTATGGTAACTTCAATTGCTTTGTACCTGATAATTCATATTGATTTAGCTTGATAAATTACATCATGCCAACATTTACAACTCTAACCGCTTTCAATGTCTATAATTTTACTTCAACCAGATAGTAACTTGAGCCTGCTAACATATTATAAAGTAGTATTAATTATAACTTATGATGTGTTGCAATGTCTAACTCGAACCGCTTTCAACAATCATGTTTTGCCTCATCTTGATGACTTATGCAGCTTGAGCCTGATAACTTATAATATATCAGCATTGATAATAACCACTTTTTTTAGCCTGGTTAATTCAATCTATTTTTTCAGCATGGTAACTTAAATAGTTTCTACGTGAGAATTCATATTGTTTTGGACTGATAAATAACACCGTGTGTAGTAGTTTAATTTCATCTGTTTTTTCAACACTTTATTTTTTCTTTGAACATGATAACTTTATGCAACTTGATAACTTATGAAGTGCCAACATGTTTAACTAACACGTTGTTAGTATATTTAACTCAATTCTCTTTTTTAGCATGGTAACTTAAATTTATTCTACCTTATAATTAATACTACTTTAGCCTCATAACCCACACTTGTGTTTTTGTTATTTGTCAGAATGGGATATGTTAACAACTACACAGAGCAGATGATTACTACACTACGTTTCCACTCGTATTGTCAAAAAAAAACTCTACCCTTGTGTTTTTGTTATGGTATATCTCATTTTAACAAATAACTAGGAGACTGCATCTCTGATCATATCCATAGGTTTAGGAAGAATTTAACATAGTTACCAGATTGATTATGCTATAATTATCATCATGGTACGATAGTTAAGGTTTTCGACGGTGTAAAAGTTCTCAAAAATTCTGGAAAAAATACTGAAGCAACACACCTAGTCCCTCCGTTCCGAATTACTTGTCGCAGATATGGATGTATCTAGATGTATTTTAGTTCTAGATACATCCATTTTTGCAACAAGTAATTTGGAACTGAGGGAGTATAATATAACATGATTCAACTAAGGGATTGAAAATAGTATCTATCAGGTCACTATTCATTGTTGAATTGTTTGTTTCATAGCTCGTAAATAGTTTTGTGATTAAACCTGGAAATTCACATGGCATCACCCTCTCAACATACTGTCTTTCTACACTCCATCCATCCTAAAATAAGTGTCCCAACTTTGTAGTGTTCCAACTTTATACTAACTTTAGTACAAAGTTGTACCAAAGTTTGAGAGACTTATTTTAGCACAAAGAGAGTAGAATATTTTAAAAATTCAAACATTGTTTTCACAAAATTTTCATTGGAACTTGGTTTCCACGTGATATGCTCGCGGCGGCTGATAGGGAGGAAGCGAAAGAAGTAGGCTCATGTTTATAGCTACACGGTGAAAACAAAACACACGTTTATCTGACAAAATAAAACAATGACGCACATTTGCTTGTTGTTCAGTGGCAACGCACGGGTATAGCTAGACCATGTTAAAGCAATGTAGCAAAGCCATAGTAGGCACTCCTTGTTGCACTAGACAAAATGCAGGATGTGCATATGGGAACACAACCAAAATAGTTGCATGCTAAAGCAGCAACATAAACCAGGTGAGATTTCGCATCTACTCCATTTGGAGCATGATCGAGCACAAAGATTTGAACAGATCTTCTGTAGGTGTCCAATCTCAAGGGGGCAAGTGGGCAATTTGGGCTGCAAGCCATGTCATGTAGTTCCAGTAATGCAGTCAGTGGATATTGTAGTTGCAATCCTAGTCTTCTCAGGCAATTAGTGTGATGAAGCGCCATGTTGCTTGTGTCACCCTGTTTCTTTCACTGTCTTTGTGAGTCCAAATGCTTAAGGACTGTCAGCTGTGCTGTTTTCAAGGGTCTTTGGTGTGGCATTTTCAGCTGCAGACGGCTCAACTTCTTTCTTACGTTTGGACCTTCTAGTTGTCATCTTAATGATATCATCTTTGTATACTACCTTTTCTTTCACTGAACTGCTCGTTTGCTGCTTGATGCTGCCAGGTTCTTGGTTTGCATCAGGAAGCAACGCTTTGCAACTTAGTCGAAGTTGACCCTTGTCATTTATCTGGTTCAGACAGTCAACAAAATAGGCATTCAGAAAACAGAGATGGTCAAAACTACTGACGGCATTCCCCTTCAATCATATCATGTAACCAGAAACTTAACCTAATGGCATTTATAGCCGTAAGATTAGGAATAGTAGCCTAAGCATTCTAAAGACCTGCAGCAATTACTATCTTAATAAATATTAGCTGTGACGCTGGAAAAAATAGGACACTAATTATGCAATATTACAGTACCACCAATTAACATATACAGCCTACAATTAGCAACAATGACACTGATCTATGCTCCATAATACCTACTCCCTCCGTTCACTATTATAAGATGTTCTAACTTTTCTGATTCGAATGTATGTATACACGTTTTAGTGTGTTTGTTCACTCATTTCAGTCCATATGTAGTCCATATTGAAATATCCAAAACATCTTATAATAGTGAACGGAGGGAGTAGATAATATTTGAACCAGCTGAAATCATGCACTGGTTGAAAATTCCAGCAATAGGCTCTTTGGCTACCATTCGTCACCCATCTATATGTACCATTAGCATACACCAAAGGCGCAATTTTCACGGTTTTACATTGCATTGATGTTGAGTTTAGACTTTAAAGAGATTTACAAACCTCAATAAGCTTGACATCAATGCGATCACCAACTTTATAAGCCTGAAAAGGAATAAAGAATTGGATAACTTAAACACGAGAAGGAATCAAACACAAAGTAAAACATGTGATATATTTCCTCACATCCTCAGCCTTGGCCAACCAACTTGAACTTAACTCGCTGATATGACATAAACCCTGCACATTGAGTTAAGAATACGAGTTATGGCAACAAGATAATGAACAACAACTGGAAATGGCTTTGTGCATGTAAACTAATTAGCTCCTTAGAAGCCCAATGAGGCCACGTGGATTTGTCAATGAGAAGTAAAATTATTCTGCATTGTGAACATGCAATAAATATGTTAACATTGGGATTAATAAAGCAAATTTTAGTATCTACTCACCTCACGCCCTGGTGCAATTTCAACAAAAGCTCCATAGGGAGCAATTGTTTTGATCTCACAGTTCCTAGCAATTGAGTTTCCAAGAAGAGTTTTCATTAGCTAAAACCCAGAAAATGTTTCAATTTAAAAGCAAGTGCTTGGTTGAATCTGCAGGAAGCATAACATAATATGAAGAAACTATATGCACATAAAACCAAGGGAATAAAACGAATTGACACCTGAAAATTTCTCCAACTTTTGGAACCATGGTAAGATTAGTTATTATATTTTTCGACTTCTCTAAGCTTTCCATGTCCCTTGCAGTAATTTTTACCTGCCAAAAGAATGTCAGGTAGTACTTTGAAAAGTTAACATGCTATCACCAAGTTCTCCTTACCGTGCCATCATCTCGAGCATCAATGGCATATACTCCAGTCTCCTCGAGTATGCTTTTTATTGTCCTTCCGCCAGAACCAATTATCAAATTCACCTTGTTAGGTTTAACCTTGAAGAAGAACAGTTGCAGACAAGTTTAAAACATTATAATTGCAAGGAAATATAAAAGATCATCATGCTTCACAAACAATGTACCAACCTTCATAACATGAATAACAGGAGCATGGGGAGACAGTGCTTTACTTGGAGGAGGCGAACATTTTAACATTTCATCTGAGGAAGACAATGAAATCTAACATCAGATATTACCTGAAATTGATTTGCAAATGGAAATACAAATGGCCTTTTGACCATAATAGAATTCAGTGGAATAGACTGGAGTAAATTGTTACTATTCTTAATAATCTAAGAATGGAGAGTTTGTTAACCATAATCATGTTGTGTGACTTACTATTAGAAGTTTTTGGGATAACCCTCCCACATTTTAGCTGCATTCACAAATGATGTCACCTAAGATGATGCATTCAAAATAGATACGCATGATTCTTCTTCCGGAATTAATACATATTATAAGAGCATCTCCAAACCGGTGATGTATATTTTGGTGCTCCAAACCGGTGATGTAAAAATTTACATCACCAAAAAGTGCTTTTACATCTCCGAAAAAGGCTCAACTCCAACAGTTGGTCCAAAACGAAGATGTAAAATTCTGAAAACGACCAACTACTACTTCATCTCAACATAGTTCAAACATCAAATTCAAACAAGTTCAAACATAGATGACATAAATTTAAACTAGCAGAACTACTCGTCGTCTGAGGGCATCCAGTACGACTCTTCGGAGTCATCCAAGAGCCCCCAGAACTCCTCGTCCTCCTCCGACGATGACTCGATGGGGATCACCGTCGAGGGGCCGGCCTCGTCCTCCTTCACCTCCTTCTTCTTCTTCTCCTCGGCATCACGCTTCCAGTAGAACTCCTGCTCGGCCTAGACGTACTCGGGATGCCCCCGCGCAAACCGAGCCATCGCCGCCTCGTCGCTCTCGCCGGGAGTGACGACAACCGC
>NW_024116618.1:0-8601 GCF_003073215.2 Triticum urartu
TTGTAGGAGTTAAATGAGAGAGATCGAGGAGGCGAAAGGATGGTGTGCAGGGTCGGGGAGGTGGCGAGAGGGTATATATAGGGGGCGGAGGGGAGGCCGGCTGTGGACTGGCGGGATGGAGACCGGTGGGAGGGCGAGGGTCAAGGTGTCGGGGACGGTGCATGGCGCGGCCACGGTGATGATGGTAAAACCGAACCTGGAGGAGGAGAGGAGAGGGGAACAGTGGGGAGGCAACTGGCCGCCGCCCCGTCGGGAAGTGGTGGTACTCCGTATGTGACGGTGCGCGGTATCTGTCCGTCCGTCCGTCTCTTTCTCTCCGGTTGGCATGCAGCACGGCAGCGCAGACCCGACTGTGAATTCGCGAGGACCGTGACATGTCCATCGTCAGGTAGTACGCCGAGCTGATATCCGTCGCACTTTTTTTTAGATTTATTAAGCTATATATGCTCATCGCCGGCCACTTGCACGAGGCCACAAAAATGGCTGCAGAACTTGTCCGTGAATAAGTAGAAGTGCATCTGCCAGTGAAAAGCAGAAACGGATTTGGGCCACGCAAGGGCGGGGGCACCGAGTCCGTCGCACGTGTTTTTTCTTTCGGTTTTTGATTTTCAGACTTTCAACCTTTTGAACAAGAGTTCAAATTAAATTACGTTTTTATATTTGTGTTTATCCTGGCCGGGACTTTCAAATAATATTTGTTTTAAACATGTTCTAAATTTCAACTCTAAGGTGGCTGAGCATCTTCGGGTTCGTATCCTCCATAAGGTGGCTGAGCCGCTAAGGAAGACCGTCGAGTTCACTCCCTTTGGTAAATATGAGGAAATAAGCTTCAATGTAAAATATGAGAAGTTGTCTAATTTTTGCTTGTGCTGTGGTATGGTGGGTCACATGACGGCCAAAAACTGCAGCATTCCGGCCGAGCTTCGCAAGGCGATCTATTCCATCGAGCTCAAAGCGCCGTCATGGGGTGGGCCGTTTCGGCGGCACATTGACTTCTGGGGCCTTCCGGGTGCCCGGGAAGATGAAGAGGACACGGAGAAGGCCAAGCTACCGGACAAGATGATCTCTGTGGTTGCTACGGCGGTCAAGAACCTGTCTGTGGCTGCTGCTCCAGCGGTGTCTGCGGCTCCTTTCGGGAAGGCGGCGGGTTCCACAACGGTCGTTGACCCGGGGCTGCGTGTGCTTGGCATATCCCAGGAGGGGAGGCCGGTGCTTGCTGGTTCTGGGTCCAATGGCCAGCTTCAGCAGGTGGTGCCCGAGCAGGCACTTGTCTTTGGGGATGCCTCTGCTTTGGCTGGGGGGCCGTTTTGGACGACCAGCTTGCCCAAGGTGCATCCCTCTTCATCAACACGGGAACTCCAGGGGCGCCGCCTGCGGTGGCTACCGCTGGTAGCGGGCTTGGGGTGCATTCCTACATCATGCCAGGTGCACCCTGGGCGTCCAAGGAGGGGCTAGTTGAAGCTCCTACCGAGGTGGTGTTGCCGGGTGCGAAGGCCCCGGCTGATTCTGTTGCAGCTGCGCCGTCTATGGATGATCAAGTCAAGGTTCCAGGAGAGGTGCAGACCGGTGACTCCAACCTTTCTGCACCTTCTGGGCTGCTGCCGGGGGGCCGGTGGTGGGTTCAATGCTGGCGGCCCATGGAGGACAGCATCTTTGCGTCGACGCAAAGGGCGTGGAGACCATTTGGGGTCGCTGGAAGCGCGTCCACAGAGAGGAGCGCGAGGAGCATGCTGTGGTGCAGTACGCCGGTGTAAAGCATGCCATGTTCGGCGTGCCTACCCCACCGAACAGTGGCATCGAGCTCTCCAGCCGCAAGGCCGCGTTCGTCGGCATCCTCGAGAATACGGTGATGTCTAAGAGGCGGTGCCCGGATGACCAAGACTTCATCATCAACATGAATAGCAGTAGTTCTGAGAGTGTAGAATTTTCTTCTTGTAAGAGAGCTTGTGTTGAGAGAGTTGAGGCTGTGATAGGTGTAGATGGGGTAGTCACTCATGTTACTAAGGAAGTGGATGGGGGAGAGGAAGTGTATCAGGAAAAAAAGAGAGAATCTGTAGGTGAGGGGAGAGCTATTGGTGAGGCTGCTAACGAAGCTACCGACCATGGGGCTGTCGGTCAACTGACGGGCGTGGATGTGAGCGCCCGTCAGGAGCCATGAAAATCCTGAGTTGGAACTGTCGGGGGCTGGGTCAACCCCGCACAGTTCAAGAGCTTGTGTGTCTCTCTAAGACGCACCAACCCAATGTTACCTTCCTTTCAGAGACTAGAAAAAATAAAGAATATGTTGAAGGTTTGCGTTATCGGTTGGGTATGAAAAATGTGTTCTCCTTTTCAGCTCAAGGGAAAGGTGGAGGCCTTGCTGTGTTCTGGGATGATTCTTATAATCTGGAGTTGAATAAGTTTGGGGAGCATTTCATTGATATGTATATTTGTTCTAGCAATGGTGCAAAATGGAGAAGCACTTTTGTCTATGGAGAAGCCAAGGCAAGTCAAAGGTATGTAATGTGGGATCTTTTGCGTAGAATTAAACCCCTTGGTTCGGGACCGTGGTTTTTGGTTGGGGATTTCAATGAAGCGATGTGGCAGAATGAACATTTTTCTCGCCATAAGAGGTCGTCTTCCATGATGGCTAATTTTAGGAGTGTTCTTTCTGATTGTAACCTCTTTGACTTGGGATTTCATGGTGTTCCTTGGACCTATAATAACAAGCAAGAGGGCAAAAAAATGTCAAAGTGAGACTAGACCGGGCTGTTGCGTGTCCCCAATGGTCTGTTTTGTTTCCAGATTGCAAGGTGTCTCATATTATTAGTTCAAGGTCTGATCATTGTCCTCTGCTCATTCAATTATTGGGGTCTCCCCGTGTTGGCAAAATTGTTAAACAGCTCAGATACGAGGCTTATTGGGAGAGGGAAGGGGTGGTTCTAGAGGAGCAAATTAAATCTTGTTGGAATGACGGCACACATAATGAGGATTTGAAGGATGTGACCATGAATCTGAAGAGAATGCTTGGAAAATTGCATGAGTGGAGTAGCACTTATATTGGATATCTACCCAGGAAACTTGATTTGGCGAGGAAAAGACTAAATAGTCTTTACAATAGAAATGATACTGCAGCCTTGGTTGAAAGGAAGGCGATTCTTAAAGAAATGGATGAGCTCCTTTATAAAGAAGAAATTTTATGGAAGCAAAGATCACGGATTGATAAAATTAAATGGGGGGATAGGAACACAAAATTCTTCAGATCTAAGGCTACGTGGAGAGCTAAGAAAAATAATATTTCGAGCTTGAGAAGGAATGATGGCACGGTTACAAAGAATGTGGCAAAGATCCATAATATCACTAACTCTTTCTTCAAGGATCTATACACATGTGATGGTACGGTTGATCCTTCTCTGATCATTCCCCTCGTCAAGCCGCTTGTGAGTGAGGATATGAATGTTGATATTTGTAAACCGTTAACGGACCAAGAGATTAGTGACGCTCTCTTTCAAATTGGCCCACTTAAGGCTCCGGGTCCAGATGGTTTTCCAGCAAGATTCTTTCAAAGGAATTGGGGAGTGCTGAAGGAGGATATTATTCATGCGGTTAAAAAGTTTTTTCATACGGGGACAATGCCAGAGGGCGTAAACGATACGGTGATTGTTCTTATTCCTAAGGTGAAAAATCCTCAATCAATCAAAGACTTCCGTCCTATCAGTCTGTGTAATGTTATTTATAAAATCATATCAAAGTGCCTTGTGAACAGACTGAGACCGCATCTTGATGGTATGATTTCTCCAACCCAAAGTGCCTTTATTCCAGGGAGACTTATTTCTGATAATGCTCTTATTGCGTTTGAGTGTATGCATTCCTTAAGTACTCTGAAGGATGGGCGGGGTGAATTCTGTGCTTATAAATTGGATCTTGCCAAGGCTTATGATAGAGTGGATTGGAATTTTTTGAAGTGCATGTTGAGCGCAGTGGGGTTCGCACCAGAGTGGATAAAGTGGATTATGGCATGTGTTACTTCAGTAAAATTTTCAGTGCGCTTCAATGGCCAGCTCTTGGAGTCCTTCTCCCCGTCATGTGGTATTAGGCAAGGGGATCCTCTCTCACCATACTTATTTTTATTTGTGGCTGAAGCTCTTTCCTTATTGCTACAGAATGCGTGTACTAGTGGATCACTTCTGGAGTTCAAGGTTAATAGACAGGCCCCGGGTATTTCACATCTCTTGTTTGCCGATGATTGTCTTTTATTTTTCAAGGGTTCCATTGAGCAAGCTTTGGCAATCAAAAATATTATTACGACTTATGAGAAGGGGACGGGTCAATTGCTGAGCCCAGATAAATGCTTTATATTGTTCGGCAAGAATTGCAGTATGGAGGTCCAGGTGGCTATTATGGTAATTCTTTGCATCACTTCGGAGGGTTTTGAGGATAAATACCTTGGGCTCCCGGTGCCACAAGGGAGAATGAAGGCTGGTAAATTTCAATCCACAAAGGAAAAAGCCCTCAAAATTTTATCGGACTGGATAGAAAAATATGCCTCATGTGGGGCGAAAGAAACTTTGATTAAATCTATCCTGCAGTCTCTTTCGGTGTATGCAATGGGTATTTTTAAATTTCCAGCATCACTCTGCGAGGAGTTGTCTCATATCATAAGGAATTTCTGGTGCGGTGACGAGGAGAATAGGAGGAAGACTCATTGGCTGGCTTGGGATAAGATGACTAAGCCTAAAGGTGAGGGTGGGATGAGATTCCGGGACCTCGGATTATTTAATCAGGCTCTGCTAGCGAAGCAGGCTTGGAGGGTGGTGGTTAATCCTGAATCTTTGTGCGCTAAAGTGATTAAGGCAAAATATTATCCCCAGGGACATATCCTTGATACGATTTTACCGCAGTCAGCTTCTCTTACTTGGCAAGGTATTCTGCATGAATTGGATATGCTTAAATCCGGAGTCATTTGGAGAGTGTGTGATGGGACTAATATTAATATCTGGAGAGATAACTGGCTCCCAAGATCTTCTGGACTTAAAATTACTGCCAGAAAGAACATGACAAGAGTCAAATGGGTATCAGACTTGATGCTGAGCGGTCCTAGGAGGTGGGATGAAAATATGGTTAGGCATTTGTTTTATCCATATGATGCGGAGGAGATTTTGCAGTGCCACAAGGGAGAATGAAGGCTGGTAAATTTCAATCCACAAAGGAAAAAGCCCTCAAAATTTTATCGGACTGGATAGAAAAATATGCCTCATGTGGGGCGAAAAAAACTTTGATTAAATCTGTCCTGCAGGCTCTTCCAGTGTATGCAATGGGTATTTTTAAATTTCCGGCATCGCTATGTGAGGAGTTGTCTCAGATCATAAGGAATTTCTGGTGGGGTGATGAGGAGAATAGGAGAAAGACTCATTGGCTGGCTTGGGATAAGATGACTAGGCCTAAAGGTGAGGGTGGTATGGGATTCCGGGACCTCAGATTATTTAACCAGGCTCTATTAGCTAAACAGGCCTGGAGGTTAGTAGTTAATACTGATTCTCTTTGTGCCAAAGTGATTAAGGCAAATATTATCCCCAGGGACATATCCTTGATACGGTTTTCCCGCAGTCAGCATCTCTTACTTGGCAAGGTATTCTGCATGGTTTGGATCTGCTTAAATCCGGAGTCATTTGGAGAGTGTGTGATGGGACTAATATTAATATCTGGAGAGATAACTGGCTCCCAAGATCTTCTGGACTAAAAATTACTGCCAGAAAGAATATGACAAGAGTCAAATGGGTTTCAGACTTGATGTTGAGTGGCCCTAGGAGGTGGGATGAAAATTTGGTTAGGCATCTGTTTTATCCATATGATGCGGAGGAGATTTTGAGGTTGCGTATGCAGTCAAATGGGGAGGGTGATTTTGTTGCTTGGCATTTTGAAAAAACAGGGATGTTCTCGGTTAAAAGTGCGTACAAGCTTGCGCTTACTTTGAAGGATAAAAATAAGGATGAGGGTCAATGTAGTGAGGCTGTGTTGGGGGAGAGAAAAATCTGGTTGTCATCTGAAAGGCTAATGTCCCACAGAAGATTCGCATTTTTGCTTGGAGAGTTGCAACAAATAGCTTGGCTGTCCAGGTTAATAGAGTGGTGCATCACCAAACTACTGTTCGGATGTGCACTATTTGTGGAATGGAGGATGAAAGTACTTTTCATGCGCTTGTTATGTGCCCGAAGGCGGTTGCGTTGCGGATGACCATGAGGGACATTTGGGAGTTACCTACGGAGAACGTCTTCAGATATACAGGCTATGATTTGGTTATTGTGCTTCCAAGTCAATTGAAGCCGGTCATGCGCGACCAAATCATTTTCATCTTCTGGAGAGTCTGGCACTTAAGAAATGATTTGATATTTGGTAAAGGAAAGGAATCAGTTTCAGCTTCTGCTAGCTTTGTGGGGAATTATTGGGCGTCTTTTGCCGCATGTCACTCCATGCCTCCGGTGGACTCAAAAAATAAAGGAAAGTGTCCAATGGATGAATTAAGATGGGCGCCTAATATTGCGGGAGCTAAGACAGATTGGACTCCCCCACCCACTGGTTTTTTAAAAGTTAATGTTGATGCAAGCTTTGCGGAGAGCAGTAGAGAAGCAAGTGTGGGTGTGGTGGTTAGGAATGCGGCTGGGGAAGTCATTATCTCTTCTTGGGACTTCATTGGGTCGTGTCAGAGTGTGGAGGAAGCAGAGCTAAGGGCGTGCATTGCTGGTCTATATATAGGTATCCCTCTTCACAATCCTATTATTTTAGAGACTGATTGTGCATTTGTTGTGGCGTCCCCTGCAACAGAAAACCTTGATAGATCAACGTTGGTTGATTTGAAGAAGGAAGCTTTGAGCTTATCAAAGTTGATAAATAACTTTCAAATGGCTAAGATAAGTCGGACCGCCAATGTGGTGGCTCATTTAATAGCTAAGTTTAGTTTTGACAATAGATCCGATGGTATTCTTGTTAATGATGTACCGCCCTGTATGGTGAATTCTGTATCGAACGATTGTAAGTTTCGAGATGTTTAATTAATGTAACGTGGTGTTCAAAAAGAAAATTCAACTCTCAAAACTTAATACGTGCGACCGATAAATCAAGATTTTGATGCCTATGATCGAACAAAAAAAATGTCTTAATATCTATGAAATTTGATAAAAACAAACACAAAATTGCAAGTTTCAGATGAAAAATCGTAAGCTTCAACAACTGAACCTTAATATTTACTATGCCCCTATTCCTTAGCAGGTATGTGCCGAAAAAAAATTATATGAGACCAGATCTCATGGGTTAGCAGGTGAGACTTATCCTGATGGATGACACGTGGCATTCATAAATCATAAAGTATCTAATCTCTCCTTCCCCTGATTTCAAGTAAGGATAAGGTAGATACTTTGCGATTTATAAATGACACGTATCATCCATCAGAATGAGTGTCACATGCTAGTTCATAAAACCTGGTCTCAGCAGAACACAAAGCTACCTCAACCATCTCCGTTCCTCGTCCGTAATGTAATACTACCACTCTTTTCCTTCAGTTGCTCTCTTGTCGAGTCAGACAGACGTGGCATTGGCCACAGATTGCGCTTGCTGCTTTTGCAGCCCAGCTGCGCAAAAGCACCTCACCGCCATACGTACGTGTCACACTTAGCAAAGGGCATTGGTTAGTTAGGGTCTGAACCAACCACCTGTTTTAGCCCGTTCTCTGTATATATGTGAGCCAACCACCTGTTTTAGCACCAGATAAACAATTCGCATTAATCGATAAATGGAAAGGAAAGTTTGTAGGTAATTAAGACGGGACTATTGCAACTTAGAGCTAATTATGTTGTTCATTTACTTTACTTATCATGTACCATCATAAGAAAATTAAACACCTTTTCTTTCAGGGCGCTTTTGCACGTTCTATGGTCAGTCATCTACCACATATTAGTGTTTAGTTCTCCATTAAGCAAAAAGTGAATCACTGCAATTCTTTGCCATCAACATCATCCATGAGAATATGTGTATCATATAGTTTTTTAATATTGAAAAAGAAACAAAACACCACGTAAATGCGCTCTCTTTCTCTCCCTCACACACAATGACACAACCTAGACGTCAATCACCACTAACCCTCCGGTCGTCTCACCCCCACCCTAGCCTCCCATATGCCCCCTTCCCAAGGAGGTTGCGGGGACTCCATCCTCGCCCATGCCATATGTGGTTTAATTCTGCCTTGTCACTGCCACCACCAGTCGAGGTGGTGGTGGTCCCTCATCAATAGAGAGGCGAGGTCTTCTTTCCAATGAAAATAGTTGTGTTTGGTTGTTGTCTTTTGGGATGGCTGCAACCAAGGCATGTTAGACTTTGTATTGTAGCCCCACTGTGTAATCCATACCGTATTGATATAGGACTTGTATGTCACCATTATATATATGTGATAGGGTATCCCATAGAGGGTTGAGCCAGTTCCTCCAAAACCTACCTTTTACATGGTATCGAGTCTAACCTAGCTCCTACACCCCACCCGCCGCCGCTGCCGCGCCAAAAACCCTAAACCCTAGGGCCGCCGGCGCCGGGGCCATGACCGCTTCCGTTTCGGGCGCCGCCCGCTTCGGGGCC
>NW_024116619.1:0-17613 GCF_003073215.2 Triticum urartu
TGTCCGGGGCGGAAATGAAGAAAAGGAAGACGGCGGCGGGAGTAGGCTCGAAGAAGGCGGCAGCGGCGGCGGATCCAGTGGAGGAGAGCGACAACGAAGAGGGGGCAGTGGAGTCGATCAGTCAAGCGAAATCGAATTTGTCGAGGAGAAAAAAGATCATAAACGCAAAGATTGTCAAGCTTGTGGGAGTGAAGAGCGGGGAGGGCCGTAAGCCCAAGACCATGACCGAGGACGACGTCGCGGCGGCGGCCGTGTACAGAGCCAAGGGCGAGGAAGCGCACAGGATCCAGGACCGGAAGGCGGAGCTGGATGCCGTGATCAAGTGGATCGCCACGGGAGATCCCGAAGCAATCGAGGTCTCGGACCAGTGGATGGCCGAAAATGTGGAGGCCATGAAGCTGGAGCCAAAAGATCCTACCGACTGGCCGGCCGAACGAGCCAAGGACTACCGTGAATTCTGGGATCTTCTATGGGCCGGCTCCTTCGGTAAATGGGAGGACATCAGTAAGCAAACCCAAATCTTTCCCCTATCTACCTCCTGATCAATTGCTCTTGGAAATATCTAACCAAATAGTCTTGATCGATTGACATCAATCTGCAGCGCTTATCCAACCCATGCGGTACACGGACGAGAAGCCTCCGCAAGACGTGTACCCCGTGCGAACTCTGCAGGTCTTTTCAGTCAAAGTTGCAGCCATCGCAGAGGAATTGGGGTGGCCGCTGGATGTGTTTGGTATCGCTGCCGCACGCGACTCGTTGGATCACAATCGCAACATTATCTTTCGCCGTCAAAGGGATAACTGCCAAACCATCGACAGTGAGGTTTGTATATTCGTCTCGACACTTATTTGGTGCCTATGTTACCTCTGTGAACACTATTTGTTCTGGTTTTCACATGACTTTCCCTTAAATAATGTACAAAATGTACTGGACTATTGGGAGATATATATGATGAAATTAGAGATTTAAATTCTGCTCATTGGCATGTGTTAACATCAGTGCATTTAATTTCTCTGAACTATAATTGCAAATAGTAATTCATATCAATACAGATATATAAGTCTGCCAGGGTCCGTGATATTGCTACCAAGTTACATGCATGAACTAGGTGATTATAAACCAGCCATTGTAAACCTGATTGCTACTCTGAACTAGTTCTATGAAAAAAATTGTAGTACCTATTGCCAATGGTTAGAGGGAAACATACTGAATGATCAATCCATGGATCGTTATAAAGTATGCAAGTGTAAGTGGGATGCTTTTTTTCTGCAAAATATTCTAAGTTCTTAAAGCATGTCACATAAGAAATCAACTAGATGAAATTACATGTATGCTTTTGTGTTGCTCAAAATTATTCTTTTAAGTTGATATAGTTGTTGCTTCCCTACTCTGTTTTCATGTTTGTTTACTATATCAACATACGAGTTTGAGTATAATCTCTGTGTATTTTGAATGTCAAGTTAGTGTAAATTTCTTCCAGGCCGATATAGGGGAATAGTGCCTGCAACTTTTACCCTCTCTTGACTGTTTCCCTTTGAGAAAAACTGGCCCTTGACAATGTTCCCCCACAGTGCATAAGCAGATTCTTGAGTCTATTTCCCCCCTCAGTTTGTTTTAGACCAGTTTCTTTTCTCCTGTGAAATTCTGCTTGTAAAAGTTTTAGCATTGTTTGCAATCTATTGGCAAATGAATCTCTTAATAATTGTTTTAGAGTATATGCACACCTTAACGAATATTTTTGTTTGCCTCTAAATCGTTGGCATCCTAAGTACAGTTTTCTAGTATATGTTTTGATTATGATGTTCAATGTTTGCCTCTCCTTTTGCTTCAGTGTACATATTGCTTGTTTAAATTGGTTCTTTAAACACGAGATTTTTAAAGATCTGCATGCTTGCTGACCCAACTAGAATTTATTGGTCGTTACGGTCTTGGCAACTTCTGCATTTGAGTATTTGCTAGCAACAGATATTTAATTCAAGCTCTTATTGGTAAGTTTAGCTTGATAAATATATCACTTCTCCATGGCCGCACTGTTCCTTGGTGTCAGCATAGATTGGTTATCGTTCAATCCAGTCGTTCCAGTAATTTACTTTGTAAATTTTGCATGCAGAATCGATGTCTGACACTGACAGGTCGTACCCGTGCTATTGTTGTTGTGGATCCTGTTTACTTTGAGGTTGACTTGCAAGTGAAGGGCAGAACTGAATCTGAGGATAGAGCTTTGAGCTATCTAGTTGTTAATTATCGTGAATCTGGCTGTGAGTCGCACATGTTTAAACGTGTTGACACTAGCAAGCTTAGCACAGTGGAATTAACATTGGGTGACATGGCTGAATCCGTGGAGGCCACCATCAGTGTGAAAGTGGTTGATGGGGAATGGCCAGAAGGCTTCGGAGGTCTAATTTCTGCCCGTACTGCCAGTATCAGTGACATGGAAATCAAGTTGCTTGCTTTCGATAAACTACCAGTTGCAGCTGATGGCACGATACAGCTTTCACGCTGTGTTTTGTCTGTCGAAGCTGATGGAATGCTGAGAGTCTCTGTCATGGCAATGGCAAATTGTCTGGAGGATCAAACTGTTGAGGGAGATTCTAAAGCATTCAAAGCCAGGGAAGCCTCCAGAAGCACGCGTATGCTTCAAGTTTGCTCTTGTAAGCTGGAGGTCACCATCGCATGGTCTCTTGTCCCGGCTATGGTCTAGGGAGGATGTAATGGCTTGGGGTGATGTGTGTTTCTGTTTAATGTTATGCAGTGAAGCTGTTATTTATGGAGTGATGTGTGTTGTTAGTGGTACCTTTATCCTGTTTAGATTAGTGTCAAGTACTATATTATATGTAACGTGGGCAGATTAAGATACATTTGACTATGTAATGTGGGCATATTAAGTATTAAGATAGACTTGACTATGTAATGTGGGCAAGTTAAGTTTGATTTGACCATGTAGGCAGATTAAGATAGACTTGACTATGTAATAATGTGGGCAAATTAAGTTACTCCCTCCGATCCATATTAATTGACGCACAATTGTTGGTATAAAAGTTTGTAGTACTAAAGTTGTATTAAGTGTTTGTCAATTAATTTGGATCGAGGGAGCACTAGATTTTTTTCATAGTACTGCCAGTATCAGTGACATGGAAATCAAGTTGCTTGCTTTCGATAAACTACCAGTTGCAGCTGATGGCACGATACAGCTTTCACGCTGTGTTTTGTCTGTCGAAGCTGATGGAATGCTGAGAGTCTCTGTCATGGCAATGGCAAATTGTCTGGAGGATCAAACTGTTGAGGGAGATTCTAAAGCATTCAAAGCCAGGGAAGCCTCCAGAAGCACGCGTATGCTTCAAGTTTGCTCTTGTAAGCTGGAGGTCACCATCGCATGGTCTCTTGTCCCGGCTATGGTCTAGGGAGGATGTAATGGCTTGGGGTGATGTGTGTTTCTGTTTAATGTTATGCAGTGAAGCTGTTATTTATGGAGTGATGTGTGTTGTTAGTGGTACCTTTATCCTGTTTAGATTAGTG
Organism: Triticum urartu; assembly: GCF_003073215.2. Lineage (NCBI taxonomy): Eukaryota > Viridiplantae > Streptophyta > Magnoliopsida > Poales > Poaceae > Triticum > Triticum urartu. Next base: position 3,517 of record NW_024116619.1, read on the forward strand.
TCAAGTACTATATTATATGTAACGTGGGCAGATTAAGATACATTTGACTATGTAATGTGGGCATATTAAGTATTAAGATAGACTTGACTATGTAATGTGGGCAAGTTAAGTTTGATTTGACCATGTAGGCAGATTAAGATAGACTTGACTATGTAATAATGTGGGCAAATTAAGTTACTCCCTCCGATCCATATTAATTGACGCACAATTGTTGGTATAAAAGTTTGTAGTACTAAAGTTGTATTAAGTGTTTGTCAATTAATTTGGATCGAGGGAGCACTAGATTTTTTTCATAGTAATAGTAAATTGTCTCGGTCAACGATTCTTGCATTGAGAGAAGCAATGCCAATTTGTGGTCTTGGTCTCGTTTGGCCTGGAGATGGCGCAAATGAAGGACACTTAAAAGTAGAGGGACGGTAATAATTGCTTAGAGGTGCATGGAAATGGAAACAGTACGCAGTTTCCGTCAGTCAGTAAACACTTCTTATTTGGCGAATCGCCTCTCTTATTGATATTTTTTGAGAATTAAATATCTTGTTCAATCAGTCAATTTGTCAATACTATGCTACTTTCATTCACCATGACGTACATTATCTCATTATTATTTTATCTCAAAAAATGTTATATCAAATTTGTTTTTTATATCTTGCAGGAGGATATCAAACACTTTGGTGGAAATTAGTTGTCATTTTGCTCGATTCAGAACTGAATAAGCTAAAAGGATGTCCGATATACCATCAATCAGACAATGAAGAAAGTTTATCTAATTCTGATCTCGAGCTCCTTGAGAATCCACCTGATGTAGTCAAAGACAGATGTCCTAGCCCAATTCCCACCATGCCCACCTATCAACGTGAATTGCTTGCCGGCCTTTGCAACTATATATGTCGATCGATGATGCCAAGTGTTTGGAGTAAGTATCATTTATCAATATGTAAGGTGCCAGTATACATTGTTGTTATTCTTACCATCCAATTCTCAGTAAGGAATGGGTTCAAAGCTCGACATCCCGTCCAATGGGCTTAAGTCTCAAAAAACTTCAGGCATACTTAACATGGAGCCGTCTATGGACAATTATCGTTTCAACATTGCTAATGGTATTCCAACGAGCGTAGGCGGGTAATAAATTCAGAATACAAACATTTTTTTTGTTATCACCATATTTAATACAATAACAATTTAGTAACTTGCAGGGATTTTTCTGGCTTTTTTATCTTTCATTTTACGCTCTGCTGGAACGGTAAAGACCTTGTGTAGCGGTTTAGTGCGGTCAGTATTGTGCTTTACACATGTTTTACAACCTTCCACGTGAAGTATTCGTACTAACTACATATATTGCTTTTGCAGGATGGGTATGAGTTGAGGAAGCAGTTTTTATTATACTTACTCAAACATCGTCCGGATGAAGCTAGAGACAACTTGTCTGATATTGTGCGAGAATTTCTTAAGCGCATCAAGTAGATCTCAATAATATGTAATAGACTTTTAGTTGGATCATCACTTTATACGTATACGTTGTCAATTTGATATCTTGTTATCAGTTTACGTTATAAGTGAAGTGGACTTCAATTATTATGTAATTGTGACCGTGTTATATTGTCTCTACCTGCGATATTCAACATGCATTATCTTTATATGACTTCAGCAAACTATTTCAAAAGCCCATGGCAACACACGGGGCATTCTACTAGTGTGATGTGGTGTGGCAGTTAGATTTCCCCTACAATATATGGATCTCCCATGTAAGTATACAACTGCTGTATTTTTTTTTGCAAAATATATTTCTCATGTGTCCTTTCACTATCTTTTTTAGACATGTAATATGTCAAAGTTGTAGTCAAAATCTTGCGTTATGAAGACTTAACAGCCGAATACGTCTTATATTTTTGAGAAAGAGGGACTAGATTCATGGTCCAAAGTTGCATTGTGATGTTTGTCGTTGTCACTCGTAGACACCAGCAAAGGCATTCAAAATTGAGGTGCCATTGGCCCACTGCGACAATTTTACTGGTGAGACGATACATTTTGGTTTTCATTTCTTGGATGTTTTGGCGAACATATGTAAATGTTTACAATTGGTTTGGTATTAGCGGAGGGTTGCACAGTTATAACCCGGGTCGAGCCTACCACGTTCATTCACAATTATAAGATGTTTTGGATATTTCAATGTGAACTATATACAGGCTAAAAGGAGTGAATCTACATAGTGAAACACATTTAGATACATATTTTACAGAATAAGAAAAAAAGAGCCAAAACATCTTATACTTTTGGACGGTGAGAGTAATACATAATGATGTTGTGTGTCAACCAAAGCAAACAACTAGATGTAACATGCAGGCACGAAAGCTTGAGACTACGAGAGGGGCGCTCAGTCGCATTGTTCAACAACATGATCTAGATTTTGTCTTCCGCGCCGATGTCGTCCAACATGTTGTTGATAAAATTAACTTGATCGTCACCGAAGAAGAGGTCGATAGAGCAAGTTCAAATTCGGAATTCATATTTTGAATGAAGTCAGAAGCAAGGCAAGGGAAAGGCCGTGGGCCCGTGGCCGTCCCTTGGCTTTCGGGTCTTGGCCTGCTACTGGGTCTCACTCTCACCCGCCCATTTCCCGCCCTTTTTACCCCGCGAACATTCCAGAAGCTTCTTCCTCGCCACCACCACCGCTGACGGCGGCGAGGATGGGGACCCGTGGCCTTCCGCTCCCATGCCAATTCGAGCTCCTCCTCGGCGAAGGTACGCAACCTAACCCAGTCGACCTGCTACACCTCTCCCGCCGGCATTCCGATCCTTGGATTTGCTGCTCGTGCAGACCGCGGCCGGTGGCCGCCGGAGGGCAGGTTCATCGAGGCCGCCCACCGCGGCGACATCCGCGACATCAAGGGTAAGGCCCTCCGTATCCAATCACCCTTCCTCACCTCCCGTGCCAGTTCGCTCCCTCGCTACACTCGGGGGCTTAGGGTTTTGTCACCGCGAGGCTTCCGATCTGACCGCGGGACACCAGCTCCCGGATGTCGATTTCATCTGTGATTTAAGCTTGAACGCATGCTGAGGCTTGATGATTCCTCGGGGGATTTCTCTCGTCGCGACTTGTGGCTGAAATTGGCGCTTCTTAAGAAGTAGCAGTGGCCATTTCTTCCCGATTTGGGGGTAAAATTGGCCACCTTCTGTCATGGTCGATGATTCCAAAATAAGAGATTGCACCCTACTTTGTGTCAACTTCAGAGATTGCAAAGGAGCTGGACGTGCACGGGCACGGGATCCCGGTGACGGTGGCCAGCACGAGCTACATGGGCATGAACGCGCTCCACACCGCTGGCGGCCGCAGCAGGCTGCCCGCGTACCAGTACCTCGTCGAGGAGGTCAAGAACTCAAGATGGACATCAACAAGCCTAACACCTCCCAGGGTAGGCAATTTGTTCGTTTTCAGTTCACGCTTGTCTGGTTCTAAACCCATAGTTTCGTGAAACGATCATCATCAGTTATAGCTGGGCTGTCTGCAATGTGCTCGTGTGGATCTTATTGCCAGATTATTCACCCGTGGAGCAGGCCGTTACCTATGGGCTATGGCAACCTTCCTGCCGTCAGGTACCTGCTTGATCATGGCGCCGGTCTGCATCAACAACGTTCAGGAAACATCACTCTTCTTCATTCAGCTGCAGCTCATGGTATAAACACAAGGATCTTCCCTTCGTTGTTACTTTCCTCTGTCGCAAGGCAAGACTATGCCTTGGCTTCATGCTCAGGTTGCCTTGCTCCCTTGTTTTGTGCTGGACCTTTTTATGTTTGAGCATTGTCTTGTGTTATACAGATCATGCATGTAGCATCAGATGTTATGTTGGAGAACCTTTAGCTGAATCTGGAGGGAATGCCATCCCGATAAATATAAGTTGATTTATTTTACCAAGCCCAGCCAACATAATATAAACAATTGTCTTTTTTGGCGAGAAATATAAACAATTTTCTTGTTGCTGTAGATATATTAAAACAAGGCTGATATTATTTGCTTCTCATGTCCATCGGCTTCTGAATAGTGATTAGCTTTATGAAACTCTTGTTAGAGTAGTACATAACTACATATATAGCCATGTAGCCTTTTGTGTTTACCCCATTGTATAAGGGGTTTCTTGCATATGTCCTGCACCTGTACATGTATATATACTGGCCTATGGCCCTACGGGAATACAAGTTGCATATTCCTAACAACTCTAAACATAGTTGTCATATTAGTTTGATTTTTCTGCTCATATTGGTGTAAAAAGTCCATGTGGCATCTTGTTGCGACCAATCTATTTTGGCACTGTACTATTTATCCTTATAGTCTGTGGAGCTTCTCTCAGGATATCTATTTCGTATGTTATTTTGTTTTAGCCATTGAAACTAGTTTCCCAAGCAATGCCTGCTTACTTAGATGATATGCAAGTTTCCCGGGTATTTGTTTCATACACTATTTTCCTCACAAATGGTGTTCATTTAGTATGATTACCTGCTTCTTATGGTATCTGTTTATGGCAACTCCTTCCGTGTGTCTGTCAGGGAAATGCGAACCAGCCAAGTTGCTTCCCACCAATAGTAATTGAAACTTTGTTGCACAAAAACGTTTTTGTTCATATACTCTTCATAGTGTTATGACCTTCATTTTCTTTTCTTTTTTCAGGGCACTCTGAAATAGTAAAGTATCTTCTCTCTAGAGGAGTGGATATTGATGCACAATCAATTCTTGGGACACCACTCTCTTTTGCTGCTTAGAAAGGATATGCTACTGTTGTGAAGATACTTTTGCAGCACAAAGGACACCATAAATATAACTCTAACACCCCCCCTCAAACTCATGGTGGATCCACAACACTGAGTTTGGAGAGATAAAATCCATGTTGCGCTCTAGTCTGGGCCTTCGTGAAGAAGTCCGCCAGCTGTAACTCTGAAGGCACATACTGAAGAGCAATAACATGGTCCTGCACGCCAGCACGCACAAAGAAAGCATCAACACCAATATGCTTGGTAAGCTCATGCTTCACTGGGTCCTGCGCAATACTGATAGCACCTGTACTGTCTGACAAGAGTGTAGTAGGTGCGGTAACAGTAACACCAAAATCCTCAAGTAACCAACATAACCAAGTCACCTCTGCTGTGAGAAGAGCCACAGCTCGCAACTCAGCCTCTGCACTTGAACGGGAAACTGCGGTCTGTTTCTTCGCCTTCCAGGCAATGAGAGAACCACCAAGAAAGACACAGTAAGCAGAAAGTGAACGACGATCCGAAGGATCACTAGCCCAGGTAGCATCCGAATAGGCTTGGAGCTGTAACGAGCTAGAACGAGGAAAGAAGAGACGGTGAGAGATCGTGCCACGAAGATATCATAGAACACGAAGAAGGTGACTATAGTGCACTGAAGTGGGAGCAGAAACAAACTGACTCAGAATATGGACAGGATAGGAGATATCCGGACGAGTGACGGCGAGATAGACAAGACTCCCAACAAGATGACAATAACGAGTCGGATCAGACAAGGGCTCACCATCAGTAGCACGAAGGTGAACATTAAGCTCCATAGGAGTCTTAACAGTGCGCTCATCACTAAGAGCCGCACGAGCAAGAAGATCCTGGATATACTTTTCTTGGGAAATAAAAAAGCCATCAGAGGTGGAGAAAACCTCAATCCCAAGAAAGTAACGAAGAGGACCAAGATCAGACATAAGGAACTGCTCATTAAGACGCGCCTTGACAAAGGCAATGTACCCAGAATCGTCGCCAGTGATGATCATGTCATCAACATATAGAAGAAGAAGAGTGCGACCACGAGTAGAAAGGTGGACAAACAACGCTGGATCGTGATCACTGGGTGAAAACCCAGCAGCGGTGACCACAGAGGCAAGACGCTCAAACCAAGCGCGAGAGGCTTGCTTAAGGCCATATAGAGAGCGACGAAGACGACAAACCATGCTATCGGGAACTGAATACCCAGGTGGTGGCTGCATATAAACCTCCTCACGCAACTCACCATTAAGAAAGGCATTTTTATGCGACCACGAGCAGAAAGGTGGACAAACAGCGTTGGATCATGAACACTGGGTGAAAAACCAGCTGCCGTGACAACCGAGGCAAAATGCTCAAACCAGACGCGGGGGGCTTGCTTAAGGCCATAGAGAGAGCGACGAAGACGACAAACCATGCCATCGGGAACTGAATACCCAGGTGGTGGCTGCATATAAACTTCCTCACACAACTCACCATTAAGAAAAGCATTCTTAACGTCAAGCTGAGACACAGACCAGTGGCGAACAGAGGCCACGGCGAGAAGTGTGCGAACAGTGGTCATATGGGCCACAGGAGCAAATGTCTCATCGTAATCACGACCATGCTCCTGCTAAAAGTCACGAGCCACAAGACGAGCTTTATAACGCTCAAGAGAACCATCAGAGCGAATCTTAATCTTATAGACCCACTTACAAGTGATGGGGCGAACACGGGGAGGAAGAGAAACCAGATCCCACGTGCCGGTGCGTTCAAGGGCAGCAATCTCCTCTGCCATGGCAAACTGCCATTCAGGATGAACAATAGCATCTTGATAAGAAGTCGGCTCAACAACGGTCGAAAGACCATAGCGAGAAGGAGAATATCGATCAGAGGGTGGACAAGGCCAAGAACGAAGACCATAAGTCGGCTGAGAGGAGGAAGACGACACATCAGAAGTAGAGGGCACATCAGTAGACTCATCCACAACACGGCGACGACGAGTATAATGGAATGGAAAGGAGGGGAGAGGTGGAATCATTGGATGTGGAGACGGGGAATGTATCGGTGATGAAGGTGGAGAAGAGGAAGGTATCGGTGATGAAGGTGGTGAGTCATGCGATGAGGGAGGAGAAGAAATCATAGGAGAGGATTGCGTCGGATCTGCAACAGCGAGACGAGGAGTAGGAATACTATTGGGCACAAAGGGAGGTGTATCCGGAAAGGTAAGAAAGGAGATGTCCTCCGTGGAAAAGGCCGAGGAGGATGGACGAGGGTAGTAGGGACGAGACTCATCAAAGGTGACATCCCGGGAAATACGCACCCGACGTCCGGCAGGATCCCAACACCGATAGCCCTTATGCTCATCACTGTATCCGAGAAAGACACACTCAAAAGACTGAGCGGTCAGTTTGGTGCGTTCACGAGGGGCAAGCAAAACATGGCAAACACAACCAAACAAGCGAAGCGCCGAATAATCAGGAGAACAACCAGAAAGACGCTCAAGAGGAATACCACCCTGTAGAGCAGCAGATGGCCGAATGTTAATGAGATAGGTGGAAGTGGTAATAGCCTCAGCCCAGAAGTGTGGCGGGAGAGAGGCAGCGATCATCATCGCACGTGTCGTCTCAAGAAGGTGACGATGCTTGCGCTCGGCCACACCATTCTGAGCATGAGCACCAGGACAAGAGAACTGAGCAAGAGTACCTTGCTCAGCAAGGAATCCCCACAGCGCATGGGAGATATACTCACCAGCCGAATCTGCACGAAAAACACGAATAGGAGTAGAAAATTGGGTATGAACCATGGTAGCAAATTTTTTATATATAGATAAGACCTCACTACGAGAAGACATGAAATAGATCCAAGTGTACCGAGAAAAATCATCTATAAAGATAATATAGTAGCGATGACCCCCTTTCGAAGCGAAGGGAGCCGGACCCCAAACATCAGAGTGAACAAGATCAAAAGGGCACTCGGACACTGACTCACTATGAGGATAAGGTAGTTGAATCTGCTTACCAAGCCTACAACCCAGACAATCCAACGAAGCGTTACCGGAGACAGATCCCAGAACACCACGGTGAACCAAAGACGAGAGACGAGAACCACACAAATGGCCAAGACGATGATGCCACTACTGAAAAGAGCTGGTAGATGCAGCAACAAGTGCTGTGAGACTGGCGGCGGTGGCAGCGGAGGGAAGACGAAGCCAGTCAAGCTCCCAGAGACCATCAGAGCGTTGAGGGCCAGCACCAAGCAAAGCGCCCGTGCGACGATCCTGAACAGAACATGAATCAAAGTCGAGAATGACCCTACAACTAGAGTCAACAATCTGACCACCAGATATGAGCTGCATAGTAAGTCGAGGAACATGAGCGACAGAAGGAACATGAAATGAAGAAGTGTTAAGAGTGCCTCGACTAGCTACAGGGAGGGGAGTACCATCAGCTGTAAGAACACGAATAGGAGACTCGACGGGTCGAACGGAGGTCAAAGTAGAAGAATCATAAGTCATATGAAAAGATGCTCCAGTATCAAGAATCCATGGGGATGTACCTGAATGAGTAGAAGGTGGTTTCTCAATGCCAGAAGAGTCAGTCATAGAACCTGCAGAACCAGTTGGTGAAGACTCTGAAGCAGCAAGCAGACTTCGGAGCTGCGCAATTTCGCGCGCAGACAGGGACACAGCGAAAGAGGTCGAGGTAGGAACACCGGCCGCTTGTAGAGTCGACCGAGAGTAGCGAGTCGATGTCCGCCACGCGCGGAGGCCGCGAGAGGAGTCGGCGTTGAGCGACCACCGTCGCGCGGAGAAGCTGCGAGAAGAGTCGACGTCGAGCGACCACTGCCGCGCGCGGAAACCGCGAGAGAAGTCGATGTAGAGAGATCACCACCGCGCGCGGAAGCTGCAAGAGTCGACAAAGAGCAGCCACCACGACGTGTAAAAGCCGCAAAGGGAGCCGAGCGGAGGCCGCGAGAGGAGTCGGCGTTGAGCGACCACCGTCGCGCGGAGAAGCTGCGAGAAGAGTCGACGTCGAGCGACCACTGCCGCGCGCGGAAACCGCGAGAGAAGTCGATGTAGAGAGATCACCACCGCGCGCGGAAGCTGCAAGAGTCGACAAAGAGCAGCCACCACGACGTGTAAAAGCCGCAAAGGGAGCCGACGAAGAGTGACCACCACCACCTATGGAAGCGTCGAGAGGAGTCGACACAAAGCGGCCATTGCCATCCAAAAATATTGGAGTAACAGAGTGCAAGGCGTGAGGAGGGGCACCGAGTAAAGATGGAAGGTGCATGTGTGAGCTGATGTTGGATAGACAACCAGCGCCTGAAGACAACGACATAGTACCTTTTCTTTTTCTTTTTCCTTTTTTTCTCTCTTTTTTTAACACAGAAAAACGACCAGCAAAATCATCCAAAATGCAGCTGAAAGGTAGCGCACAGGCACGAAGCAGGAAGCCAGCGGGCCGAAACAGCCCGATCGCAGCCGCCCAGCCAAGCGCCTCGATGGAGGAAGCGGGCGGAAAGCGCCCGATGGGCAGCAGGCGGCGGCCTGATGAATGCCCAATCTGGAGGCGGCCGGCGACAGGAACGGGCGGACGGGGGCGGGAATCAGGTCTGATCTGAGCAGGCGGCGGCCAGATGAGCGCCCGATCTGAAAGTGGCCGGCGACGGGAACCGGCGAACGGCGGCGGGAATCAGGTCGGTGGCGGGCGTCTCGATCGAGTGTGACGAAATCGGGAGCGCGTCCCGATCTGAGCTGCAGCGGGCGGCAGAAAATCGTCTAGGAACGGCGACTTGGGGCGGAACCGTCGCCGGCAGCAGAGAACCGGCGAGCAACCGGCAGCAGAGATGGAATCCGGGTGGGAACGAAGATCGTGACCTCCGATAGCAGTTGCTCCGTTTTCCAGTTCGAGATCGATCTCGCACGGACAGGGACGAGAGTAGAGCAGCGGCAGCAGAGAAAACTGCACGCGCAAAGGCAACGGCCAAGTAGAGGGATGAGAAGATTTGAAGCAGCAGAGCCGGAAAAGGATGATCGTCACGACGTGATTGGATCTAGCACGAGTTGCAGCGTGCGAAAAAAGAACCTAAAGCTTTAATACCATGTTAGGAAACATGCAACTTAATATTATCAGGAGGCAACCGCCATCATATATACATATATACAGGGAAGGCCAAAGGCCAGAATGCAAAAGGCCAAAGGACACCATAAATATAACTCTAACAGTAGGAATCTAGATTTCTATAAACTGATGTTTGATTTAGTCATTTTTGTATTAACAACTAAACAAATGATTGGCTTTTCATACTTGCATCTCATAGGGTGGAGCTAATATGAGTGGTGCTGGTCCTTGTTATAATCCCTTGGTAACGGCTGCAGAGAAGGGGTTAACTGAAGCTATCAAGTGCTTGTTGGAAGCTGGTGCAAATCCAAATGTTCTTGACGAGGTCAGAATGCTCATTTTGTCACATATTCGTGTTTTCCTTGGCTCTGTAGTGATATGCAACAACTATACGAGTTATGTGAGTACACCTACATGATGCTATATGTAATGTAAAAATAAAAGGTTGTGCTAAGTTACCTTTCTTACATAAGCGTGCTACTGTTTTGCCTTTCCCACTTTGTGCCATCTTTTTGTTAATTTGGTGGGATAGTGAATCAATAGACTTGTCTTACACTGATATGCAATGACCATAACTATAGGAGTTATGATGCAAGTAGACCTACATGATGCTATCTGTAGTACTATGAAAATAAAAGGCTGTGCTAAGTGAACTTTTCTGAATAACCTTGTTACAGTTTCACCATTTCACCTTTATGCTCTCTTTGTAAATATGTGTCATGAACATTTGCCTATTTCCTAATGTTGAATATTACTTTTTGTAAAGTTTTTGTTGTTTCTCAACAGTTTGGTAGATTGCCAATAGAGTTGGCTGCTGAGTATGGTACACGGGAAGACGTTGAGATGCTCTTTCCTTCCACCTTGCCAATTTCAACTGTGACAAATTGGAGCGTTGACGGAATCATTAGTCATGTGAAGATGGAAATCAAGCAGCTTGAGGTATGTCATGGTAGCAAATTTTCTTTGCACTCATAACAATTTTGTCCCATGTTAACTCTAAGCAATGTTGGCATCAATATTTAGCTAAAACTTCATGGATCAAGAACTGGTCAATGTGCCCGTGTTTTCGCTGTGCCTGCTTTGCGGTCTAAGATCCGTTCCTGAAAACTCATCTGATGTGAATGATGCTTTATTGGATAACTTATTTTGCTTGCATGTTAATTCATTAGGTGTACTAATTAATTTCACTACAACAGGAACCCCCCTTTAGCAACGCATCGATGCATTGTCGTATGTCCATATATGCGTTGCTAAGGTCTACACCAACGGATTACGATGTGTTGCCGTAGGTGGCGTTGCTAGGGTATACAACAACGTATATGCATCCGTTGGTAAACAACATGTAGAAGCGTTGTAATGTAGCAACGTATAGAGTTAGAGACTAACAACACAACATAAGCGTTGGTGGCTACCCTGTCCAATGACATATCATGGCAACGACTAGAGCCTTCCCTACATAGCATGAATAATTGATGATATTTTATAGATAGCTATCCGGAATTATTAGGTCAATATCGATAGTGTACATGAGCCACAATATTATAATGAACAGGAGGGTCTCATATATTGAATCAAATATGTTGCATTACAAAGAACACGATCCAGAGATTACAAGATGTGAAACTATCTAGTAGTAGCCGAATTCTCGACCTTGCCATCAACTATATATTTGAAATGTTGTCTTGAAAATTACATTCTAATTATCTAGTAGTAGCCCCATTCTCATCCTTGCAATCAACATTGGAGCCATGCATCATCCAGTTTATCTTGGCAATCTACAAAAATAAATAAATGAGATGAGTAACTTACTCTAGAGAAAATCAGGTTCAACATTAACTATGTCAAACATAAAAATATTTTTGGGGATCAACATGTACATCGGATGACATATTTAAATGAAACACAGTCAACATTTTTCTACCCACTATATTCTCCTCATAAATCCAAGCGACAACTATGAAAACAAATGCTGAATTTTGATAAAGTGCCATTTATCAAATGAAGGTACATAACTAAATTTCATCATATGTGATTCAAACCAAACCAATTTCTACGAACAAGTTAAAAAGGAACAATATAGGCATTAAGTATACTCTACTACATACAGTTATACATCTAGATGTCATGTGTCCTAGTGCAATTCTATCATGAATTATGTACTCGCTATGATTTGTGAGTTATGTGAAGGTCACATCTAAGTGCATTTTGAGTTAACTTCTCCTGTCTCACTACTTTTGCTCCATTGGAATTCTTCCTACCCACTCAATGGTTAAATTTTAGTACAACAGTATCAAGGCAATTTTAGTAGTATAACAATGCAAAAATTAGTCACAAGATAATTTAGTAAAACAAGGTAAATTTTAGTACAAAATTGATATACTAAACTTTAGTACAAGAAGTCTAACTATGTTGACCAAATGGGATATTAGCCTCTGTAAGCTAAAAGACCCTTAGCAACTCTGTATTCAACTGTACAAATAAGTTTGTATAATATTTAGATAAACATAAAATTTATAGGGAACGCTAGAAGATATCAGATGTAGCATTGCATCAAAATAGCATTAGTAGTACTGCAGATAGAGAAATTACACACTTCTTTGCTCAAATATCATCAGCACATGCGCTTACAGAACATATTTGAGATATTTGTTATTTCTGCATCAGTGCGCGCGTACGAAAGACGTTAATATTTGAGAGCAAGCCAAAAGAAGTTATACAAAATGTCAGTACAGAAATCACACCACAGTTCACCTCGGCCTCGACCTTTTCTTTTCTATATTGGGAAATCGCATTGTAATCTATAAACCAAACTAGCGTTGTGAAACCATCTTCAATTTATTAAAGATGCTTTGCATTTAAAATAGCTCAATACGGTTTACTATGCAAAGTAGGGTGAATTACCTTGAGCATATTGATGTTTATATCAACTCCTAATCTGGGAAATTGATAGATGAAGAACCAGTGAGACATCAATATTTCATGATCTTGTGAATAATTAGATGTCGATTGAAGAAAAGTTGGGAGCCAGCAACATGTAGAACCACAAGTTCTGATAAGAGTAATTGGAGAAAGGTGAAATCAATCTTACAGGGTTCTGGCTCATGCACTAAAACAATACAAGAAACAACAAAACGTGTTATAGTCATAGTATACCATAGTTCCTATATCAAGTAACAACACCATCTTAAATCCTAGGGGAACACAGAACCTTGCAACCTAAGAAATCTGTACCATAGTTTTCTCTCGCCATGTTGGCACTGATCGAGGGCGCCTCAAGCAGGCCAGTAGCTCCAGCAGGCTGGCGGCTCCACAGCCTGTGAGCACGATGAGAAGAGCTGTGATGTTGCTCGCCATCAATAATTAATTGTGCAGTGCTGCTACGACGCCATTCTGCAAGCACCGTAATGAAAAGGTCAAACCAAAACATCATGCTCATCAACTCAGCTAGCGGATCAACAATTGAAACTGAGTCAGCAATTAGATGATTATAAGGGAGACAATGTTTTGGTAACGCACAACAATCCTGCAGCCTCACGTGGATGTTCATCAACACAACAGATCGAACTACTACTAGAATGACAATGCAATCCAACAAATACGCACATGTTGGCTGAAGCAAGGTCAGTTTCAGAACCTGCAAGTGAAGGTGAAATTAAGGATTATATAGACAATAAAGAGGAATATTATATAGACAATGCAATCACCTACATTAAACTCACGCTTTTGTATCCTTTTGTCATGCCATCTTTTAACTTTTTCTTTAAACAACTTGACATTTTCATAAGCTTGGGTTCTCCATTCATCAAGTGAGCTAATATCAAATAACCTCTTCTCACCGGCAAGTTTAAAATCATAGTTGAGCTCTTTAATAGCCCAATATGCCTTATGTTCTAGTTCGAGAGGTAAGTGACATGCTTTTCCATAAACCATTTTATACGGAGACATACCCATGGGATTTTTATATGCAGTTCTATAAGCCCATAATGCATCATCAAGTTTCTTGGACCAATTCTTTCTAGACCTATTAACAGTCTTTTGCAAAATTAATTTGAGCTCTCTATTGCTCAACTCTACTTGACCACTAGACTGAGGGTGATAAGGAGATGCAATTCTATGATTAACATCATATTTAGCAAGCATTTTACGGAAAGCACCATGAATAAAGTGTGAACCACCATCAGTCATTAAATATCTAGGGACTCCAAACCTCGGAAAAAATAACTTCTTTAAGCAT
>NW_024116620.1:0-6657 GCF_003073215.2 Triticum urartu
GAGGTTGAGCAGCGGTATGAGATGCTAGGAGAGGGCCTCAGGCCGGTGGCCAGCGTAGGCGCCGGGAATGTGGCCGCCATCAAGGGCCTTGGTGAGCATATAATGAAGACGGCCACACTATCATCTACGAGGAACTGCTGGCCCTTTGCGAGCATGGCGTTCCAGGTCTCTCCGATACTGAAGGTCGCGATCGAGCCCGCCAACGTGGCTGATCTGGCCGCGTTCCGCGAAGGGCTTAGCCTTCTCAACCGGGCAGACCCACTTGTTGAGTATTCCATATCAGAAAAGGGTGAGCATGTCCTTGCTGCAGCTGGGAAGGTACATTTGGAGCATTGTGTGGAGAATTTGCGGGAGAGGTTCGCGAAAGTCGAACTGAATGTCTCAGAGCCCTTGGTATCCTTCAAGGAGACCATCCAAGGGGGAAGGTGTTGGTTTGGTAGATAGCTTGAAGGATCCACAGGGATACGTTGAGAGGATTGCTCCAGATGGGAAATTTGCTGTGAGAGTCAAAGTCATCAGGCTTCCAGATGCTCTGGTTAAGGTCCTCGAGGAAAATGAGGAATTGCTTTCTCGAACAATTAAGGGGCAAACGGCGAGAAGCGACAGAGCAATGGGATCACAATGTCCTCGGGATGATGATGGTCGTTCCGTGGCAGTGCTTAGGCAAGATATGCTCAGTGCTGTAGAGAGCGAGCTGGAAGCGCTCTCTGTGCGAGCGGATGAAGTTAAGCTCGAGTGGTATAGGAAGACACTGCTGGGGTACTTGCACAAAATCTCGGCCCTAGGCCCTTCCCAAGTCGGTCCGAATCTCCTCCTCATGCCCGGTGTGAAATTAAGCAGCGGTTCGACAACCATCCAAAACGGAAGGGAAGGTATTCTAGTGCGCGGCACGTGTCATGTCTCAGAGAAACTGGGGTTTGTGAGTGTGTCTGATGATGCAGAGATTAGCAATGGCATTATCGACGACAGTGAGCCATCCACAGATGTTCCTGATCATGAGGCACTAAGGAACATCATCATCTCAGGATTTCAGGAGGTCACAAATGCAGGGCCCTTGTGTGATGAACCTATGTGGGGTCTTGCATTCATCGTCGAGCCCTACATATTCTCTGGCAGCCCAGATAGTGTCAACTGCTCTTATCAGCACAGAGCGGCAGTCAGGGAAGCGTGCCGGGCGGCCGTGCTTCAGAGCAAGCCCAGGCTTGTCGAACCCATGTACTTATGTGAAGTGACCACTCCTATAGAGCGCCTAGGAAGCGTCTATTCTGTTCTTGGCGATTGTCGAGCAAAGGTGCAGGAAGCGGAGATGCAACTAGAAACTTTCTTGTACATGGTGCACGCGCATTTGCCGGTTGCCGAGAGCTCTGAATTCTCTGAAAAGCTTTGGAATGGAAGTTCCGGTGCGGCCACTGCTCGTCTCACTTTCAGTCACTGGGAAGCTGTTCCTCAAGACCCCTTCTTTGTTCCAAAGACTAAGGAGGAGATTGAGGAATTCGGAGATGGTTCAAACATGGGGCCAAACTTGGCTAAGAAGCTCATCAATTCCGTGAGGCGAAGAAAGGGACTGCATGTCGACGATAAAGTCGTCAAGCATGGCACGAAACAGCGGACTCGGGCTAAGAAAGTGTAGATACGTTCTTGGGATTTATATGAAACTGTACATTCTGTTTCGTCAAGCATGGCACGAAACAGCCGGCTCGGGCCAAAGAAAGTGTAGATATGTTCTTGGGATTTATATGAAACTGTACATTCTGTTCCACAGCTTGTCCTGGTAAACTGAGATATAATCAATCTGTAGCTAGTGTGATTTTTGAAATTTTGAAATGCTGAGGAATTTTGGTCAGTTATTTACAATAGTTGCTGATTTGGCTCTTGTATGCTGAGGAATGGTTTATTATGTGGGTATGTCAAGCTAGAAAGTTTCACAACATTCTGCTTTTAAAACCTTGACTTGATGGGAAATGGTAGAAATGTATTCTCGTGTGTTGTTAAGCCAAAAGTTAGTAGAACTCGCTTGATCATGATGTAGTAATTTGTGCACTACTGCTTTTGTGAAAAACTGTAGGAATAAACATAGCCAGGAAATAAAATGACCATTATGGTAAAGAGGCTTATTCCGAGCATAGCATAGTTACGTCAGTTACCTACATTGTCTAAATGCTCACTGTCCCACTTTTTCTTGTATTTTTTTGTGTCCTTCATGTTAGCCTCTAGGCATTGCAAGCCACATATATGTGGGATCTCCTGCGGGGAACCAGAGATGATCTTTAAGTCTTCATGGGACACCTTGGCCTTGGCTCATATGAATGGAACTGTTATCTCCTGTTCTTCTGTCCTGGTAAGCTGAGATGTAACCAAATCTGTAGCTAATGTGATTTTTAAATTTTGATGTGCTATTGGAATTTTTGTGAAGATGGTTGTTTCGGGGCATATTAAGTGCAGGCCTCCAGAAGCTCCAGTGCATAGTGGACGGCTAAAGCATGCTGAACTGCTGACAATGTCAAGAGAGGTCAGGGTAGACCGAACTTGACATGGGAGGAGTCTGTAAAGAGAGATCCGAAGGACTGGAGTACCCCTGTTCAGGATCCTGTCCTGGTAAGTTGAGATGTAAACAAATCTGTGGCTAGTGTGATTTTAAACTTTTGAGTGTGCTGAGAAATTTTGGTGGAGATGATTATTTTGGGGCATGTGGGCGCTCTGGGCATTTTTGAGAGGGATTTCTAATAATTGCCTGATTCCTGCTCATCCATGTTTGGCTCTTCTAATACCTGTGCACTCATCTCAGAATGATTTATGTGGGTATGTCAGCTAGAAAGTTTCACAATATTATGTTTCTGTTACAGTAACTTGGTAGAAAATGGTGTAAAGCTGCACAGGATCCCCCCCTATATGGCAAACAGACACATCCTGAACTGTACTTTGCAATGCCCTGGTGAATTATCTTATCATCCTGAGTGAGTCGTTAACCAAAATTTGGTAGAGCTCACTGAATCATGATGTAGTAACCAGTGCACTACTGCTTGGGAAGAACTGCAGGGATTCACACAAGCAGGAAATAAAATAATCACTGTGCTTAAGAGGCCTATTCTGAACATAGCATCTTTACTTCCGTTACCTACAGGCCACATCGTGTGTATCCCATTTGCCTGTGCTGCTAATTTCTACGATTTACAATTACAGATTGGATTGCCACAGCAGGTCTGTAGAAAGATAAAACAATCACTATGCTTAAGAGGCAGTATTTCATTCACTATGGGTGGAGTCATCAGCGTGGAAAGCTGTGGTCGACTCTTCTAGTATAAACTGCAGGGTTTAGTTAGCATTATATGATGATCGACGGAGCAAAAGTAAGTCGTGGGATCTTTATTCCGAACCGAACTCTTATTTCACATTGCAGGTCTTAATAAGAAGCTATGTAAATATGTAGTTATTATGGTAGAAAGGTGCTGAAAGTTTCATAGCATTCTGCTTTTTAACCTTGACTTGATGGAAAATGGTAGAAAGGTGTGTGAGTTGTTAAGCGGAAGTTAGTAGAACTTGCTTAATCATGATGTATTAATTTTTGCGCTGCTGCTTGGTGACAAAGTGTAGGAATGCCAGGAAATAATATGACCACTATGCTAAAGAAACTTATTCTGAACATGGCGTCTCCACATCAGTTACCTACAGTTTCTAAATGCTTACTGTTCCAATTTTCCTTGTATTTTTTGTGTGCTTCCTGTTAGCCCTTAGGCATCACAAGCCCAGACATGTGGAATTGCCTGTCTCCAGCAGTAGCATTTCATTGTGGTCTGGAGCAAGTGATAAAGGCTTTGATGTGCATGATCTTGAACTATATAAGCCTAGGCGGTGGCGGTGCGTAGGTTTGTGCTTGCGTAGCAATAGGAGGCTGGTAGGAGGGGGAGTTTTATTTCTGTTTATCTCTATTCTTTTCTAAACATACATGACCTGCGTTCACTAAATATTCATCTGGACTCTTTTTCGTACAAGTTAATACTCGTATTAGGGCTGCTCGACGAAGCGAAGTGAGCCGCTGGTTTGGGTTTTCCATAAGAT
This sequence comes from Triticum urartu, assembly GCF_003073215.2. Taxonomy (NCBI): domain Eukaryota; kingdom Viridiplantae; phylum Streptophyta; class Magnoliopsida; order Poales; family Poaceae; genus Triticum; species Triticum urartu. The sequence continues at coordinate 4,057 of NW_024116620.1, forward strand.
GGATGGTTAAAAGGTCAAAGCTTGGTCAACATCCCCGACTTATTTCAGAACCAAACCTTGTAAATTCTAGGTATTACAGTGTATTTATTTTTCGGGCCATAAGTGATTTCTCACCAAGAAAAGATTGATGACGGTGTATTCACAACTATATGTTTGGCAGGAAAAATGCAATCCTGGCGTCGACATGGTTCAGTCTCGTGGGTCAAACTGCAAAATGGCTTGCAGGCAACCATAGATCAGATGGTCTTCATCGGAGACCTTGGCCTTGGCTCGTATGAAACTGTTGCCTACTCTTCTATGGGCATGGGCATGCTCCACCTGCTAAGGTGTTCCTTCGGTTACTGTGGTGATCAGTACTATTACTTTTATTATTCTTAACTTAGAATTTCTTCTAGATTTTTCCATTGTAACTTTTAAAAAGGAGATTCAGTATATTTGCATCTGTATAAGTATAGAACTATCTTGTGCAGTTAAGCGCGCACACACACAGACACAAGAAAAATTAGCAGAGAAAAATGCTCAACTTTATTTCCATGGCTAGCCGCCAGGTGCTCCTGCCAGAACTTCTTGCTAAAACTTTTAATGCCAACAGTTAAAAAAACTTTTCATGCCAAGTTGTATTTTTAGTCCCAATTATCATGCCAGGAATTGTGCTCAGAAGCTGAAGCATGCCAAAAATATATCTGATTGAATTTTACGCATGTATTTTGATTTATGAAGGTGCCCTTAATCGACAAGGGTGTTTCTTTCATTTGAACATGTAGTCGCTAATTGAGATATTGCTTGCAGGGAAACACCGAGGATATGATTACCTTGGTGCCTCAAGGACATGGATACCAACAAGCTATGGATATTCGAGAGGTCCTCCAATAAATTAACCTGAAGTAGCAAGGACTACTTCCATTGTCCATGCCTCCATGGAGGTGAAATTCTGGTTAGGTATTTGGTCCCCATCTTCATCTATCAAATTCAGGTATCATGAAGTGGCTGATTTAGCGATTTTGCTTCCGATTTGATTAATATTGTCCTATCAGCGCCCTCACAGCAACAAGCGGTACATTTTGCTTTCACTGATAATTTAGCTGATGCATCTCTTGTGGCTTGGATTTTGTGTTAGCAAGCTTTTGATTCATTGTACCCTAGGATCTGCGGTTATGTCTCTCCAAGTGTATTTTTTTATAAGAAACAGTTTAGCATTTGAGTCCACTTCGGTTGTGATTTTTTCATGCCAGATTTAATTTACCATAACTTCTGAGAATTGACCAATTTTTATTTAAAACCATTATTTAAATCAAATGTATCTCAATTCAAAATGTTTCAATAGGTTGTTCTTCCAATATGATAGTTTGCATCTTTAGTTTTGGGGCTTCCTCAACATAAAAACATAATGCTTTCTTAAGAGACCTTTTGTGATTTGTGAATGACCATTACCACGGCGTGCTTGGAGAGCCAAAGCCCCTCCCCGTGGATCCCAGCCTGCTTCCTCGACATTTGTTGCCGGCGCCCAACGACATCGCCTTTTCTTCTTCGATGTAGTAAATGCCTGCAACTTTCTGGTCCTGTGTAAGTTTGGTATGTCGGTAGTTGTGCTGCGGCGTTGGATGTTTGCTTTGCTTGCTCCAGCATGGCAATCGTGCCCGGAGCCTCTCTTGATGCCCCGATCATCAGTTTCTATCCAAGCTCCAGGAAGATCATCTCAAGGGATGTTTTTTTTGTTGTTGTTACAAACAGCAACAGGTTAACCTGGATGATCCAAGTTGGACGTACGTAGTGAGCGATATGCATCTATTCTAGTGCGCAGCAGCCCTGGATTTTCAGTAAAAGAAACAGCAACTCCCAGGTTAACCTGGATCCTATGTACTGTATGTAAGAAAACATAATGCTTGCATTTCAATTTCAGGTCCCAGTTTCCATCTTCAGACTCCCATGTTTCTGGGATGTGTCCTCAGTACATACCCCCTCCTTTTCTTTTTAGTCTGCATATAAGATTTGGTCAAAGTCAAACTTTATCAACTTTAACTAAGTTTATAGAAAAAATTATCAAGATTCACAATATGAAATCAATATTGTTAGATGGATCATGAAATTAATTTTCATACCATATAGCTTTAGTGTTGTAGATGTTCATATTTTTTCCAACAAAGTTGGTCAAACTTTATAAAGTTTGACTTTGACCAAATCTTATATGCAGAGTAAAAAGAAACGGAGGGAGTACATACCCAGGCCTCTACATGTTACTGTAGAATTCTACATCTCAAGTAACCTGCATCCCATACTGTGAGAATTTAAATCATCGGAATGAAAATCATACTACCGGGCATCCAATTCTGGTTCCCTTAATTAATCGGCACAGATATCAACTCTTATCTCACTGTCAACTGCATTTCAGATCTCAACACATTCACCTGTTGAACCAGATTGGTCTGCCAAACAATTCATCAGCTGTGCGACAGGTAGACCTAGCTACTAATTAAGCATTTCGATGTTGCGCCATCACGGCCAGCTAGAGTTGCTTAATCATCTTCGTCCAGAAACCTAGTGTCCTCGTCAAACATCACAGCTTCCTTCGTGTCTTTCACATGATGATCTCACAGCTTCCTG
>NW_024116621.1:0-25542 GCF_003073215.2 Triticum urartu
ACTTGAGCCGGCGGCCGCGGGTGATGGCGGCGCGGCGAACCTCTCTGGGGGAGGACCCGTTCTTGTGAAACAGCGATGGGTCGAGCGGGCTGGAGCTCGCCGTGTGGAGTGCCGAAGCGGGAGAGGCGGACTGGCTGAAGGACCGGCTAGCCGGCGGCGACGACGAAGTCCGGTTGAGCGCCTGGTTGGTGAGCGCGAGCCATCTCGACGCCGGCTCGTTGTCCTCGATCACAAGCACGTTCCCGGCGTTGAGAGGGACGACCTCTTGGAATCTGCATCACCATTGCAGCATATTAAGCTTTCGGGTAACTGAGATTAACTGCACTTGATACTGATGGTACTACTAAAGCAATCTTGCCATGTATCCGGTGCAAATTCTGTGAAACTGAAACTTCAAAATTCTTGAAACAAAATCTATGAAATTGGTTCTTCTCATTTCTCAGAATATTTCACATTTTCCATTGTTTAAAACTTTAAATGTGTCTACTTGTTATCTGAAATTTGTGAAGCAAAAAATTCAGAGGCAGCAACTGGTGTTGTTAGTTGAAACATTGCTTTCAGAAGAATAGGACCTTTCAAGCAAAAGAACCCCACAAGAAAACATGCCAATAATTTGCATAATACACACAGTTCAACAACAGGAGATGTGATGAAATTGTTTGTGGTGCAGAGGAACTGAAAGTGGCAATGTCTTCGTCTACGCAAACACGCAGAGCTCGTGTGTGTGTTAATGAATTGACAATGATGTGGCCCTAAATCAAAGCTGTCCAAGTCCGATGTTGTTCTCCATCTGACAAGAGATAGAAGATTGTGCAAAATTATGATATCTTGTAACATACCCTAGAACATAAATATCTGAATGGTCATCAGAAGGCAGCAAGTCATTCAGATTCAGCTCCATATCTGGAGTCTTTCCGGCGACGTTCCATGTTGCTGCAAATACCCTGTGAAACACAGACCACCGAAGGAGGAAAACTATCTGAATTTGATCGTCACGCATAAATACTAACTTATTTGCGGCGTGAAGTGTGCTAATTGCTTAAACTTGGTATATAAAAACTCGTGAGTGTACCTAAAAGACTCAATATGCGTGCTGGTTGATGCAGGAGAACTGAAATTGCTGAATTTCAGGCTTGTACTTTTGAAGAAGGATGAAGATGATGCTGACGGCGAAGCCACGGGTGAGTGATCTGGTCTCTCTTTCAAATCAACTGAAAAAAAATGCAAACACCGAATTACTTTAGCACCTTCACACAAAATTAGCATTTTGGATTGTTTTTTAGTCTTAACCAAATATGAACTTTGCATGATAACCATGCCCCAGGTCAGGCTTCAACTTTCCACATCACACATGGGAATGGGTTGTTCTTATCATGAATTACAGAAGAGAGAAACACGGTGACTTTGCTTCATCAAAAAATGTAATAATGTTCTAAACTTGAGAACCTACCTGTAGTGTTCATAGAGAGCTCAGCACCGTGTCTCGATGAAGAATTCCTACCCTTCATAGTAGGAGTCCTTACAAAGGGAGACTGAAGAAGGAGAAGAACTAAATCGAGTGATAATTATCTGGTTTGATGGAACTTGCAGCAAGGGATGAGAATAGACGTTACCTTCTTCCTCCTGTTGGTTTTCTGGTCCATTTTCTGAGCCCAGCTTCTTCTTCCAGCATCAAATGAATGGCTCTTGTGCCAAAGCAATTACTTAGCAGCTAGGAGACCTAATCTAATTCCTGAAAAAGTGTTCCAAGAATAAGTCAGGCAGATGGAAGTTTCCTTATTTCCATGGTGAAAACAATCCAAGGCTTGTTGTTCTGAAACACAGCCACCAAAAGTTGTTCAAAGCCAAACTAAGAAACAGGACAAGCAACAACTGTCCAGGAGTATACTATTTAAATAGGACCAACCTATCAGAAAAGAAAGGAACAACCGAGGACTGATTTCAGAAAGGAAAACCCATTCCCTCAAATACGAAATATATTGGTAATTATTTGAGCATTCATAGACAAAACACCAAATGGAACAATCATACAAAATTGGTGTCACGGTCGCGCAGACGATAGCAAAGCATGTGTGCCCCACTTATAAGAAGGAAGAATCTATACCTTGAAAGAAAGAAAGATGTTTATTTGAATAAAAATAAAAAAATAGGTGTCCTAGTCTTCTTTGATGCAATCAATTCAATGGATTAGTAGAAGTTGACCTGAAAAAAATTTAAAGCAGCCATTGGAAGTTCCAACTGGGGCGATGCTAGTGCTGCTGCCACGGTCACGGCACAAAAACAAGAAGTTTCAGAAAATTTCAACAAACCAATGATAACGAAAGGAAACCGCAGAAAGTAAACTCCTCAAAACAATGTGATATGGACATGACATGACTACCCGTGGAAATCACATTTGTTAGCACACTAGCAAGCATATTGTACCAACCTGCATCCTAATTCCTTGCAAGAACTAAACCGCCGTTGCAAAGAAGCTCCGATCATATAGTTGGAGTTGCAACCAAGCGTATGAAGCGAAAAAGCCTAGCTACAAGTGGAAAAAGAATTCCTTGAGACAAGATATCGCCTTTTTTCGTTCGAGAAAAGGGAAGTGTGTGTGCGTGCAATAGATCTTGTAAATTATGTTGGCAAGCTCAAGGTATAGAAGGCGATGGAGTTTGACCAGCCTTTTCCAAATAATTGTGAAAAGTTCCAAATTGAATAGACTAACCAGCTCAAACCAAAGCTGTCATGAAACAGCATAGAGCTGTGTTTAACAGCTCTTTGGAGCCATCCAGCAAGTGGTAAGGTGAGGCAGGCTCTAGGAACTGTAATAAACATAAAAATTGGAACTTTTGAGAAAAAAAAGTTTGATATACAAGTGTACAACAGGAACAAACAAACGAGGCTGCACTTTTTATTTGGTGTAATTGTCTGTCCAATTACACGCCAAAACCAAGAAGTGGGGGAGGAGACCACACTGATTCCCCGAGGCGGCCGTTTTGGCCTTGGAAGCGTCCAAAGCAGAGGGTGGTCGATCGATGCCCCCAAGAGAACATAGACCATAGTAAAGTATTCATAGAAAAATGGGTGAATTGCAGCATGCAGGAAGAGTTCAAAATGACAAGCGCGGATACCAGACCACAATTACTAATGATCAAGTTCGATTCTCCATGGGATACAGCAGGAGTATAGATGAGAACCGGATCAACATCACGGGACAAATCATACAAATCAAACAGAAGAAAAGAGGGAGAGGCTAGCCATGGCGGAGGAGGAAGAAAAGAGGAGAAACCTTGGTGAATGAATGAACGGCGATGACTCTCGTTCCATGGAATGGAATGGAATGGAAGCGCGCGGCGGGAGAGATGCCAAATGGACGCGGCCTAATAATACTACTAGCTAGTAGGAGAAAGAGCAGGAGAAAACGTACGTTACTATTTTTGCGACGCGGTGGTGGCAGTCTGAGAAACCGCCGGCCGGCTGCCCGGCTGTGCGTCACCGGTGCGTCCTTCTCGTGGTTGCCTTTGCCTGAGGCTGCCGGCGCAGACGAGCGGTTGACGAGGAAGGGGAGGAAATGGTGGGGGAGTGGGGGGACGTGGAGGTTGGTCAGGTCAGATGAGGTCAAACCCAAACGGAGCCGTGGGAGGAAGAAGGGGGGCATTCCCTGTTACCCGCGCGCGCGTCGCCTTTTCCCCATGTTTCTGGAGGTGGAGGAGTAATTTGTCGCCGCGCGTCTTCTCTTCTCTTCTCGGTTCCGTTCCACCGTAAAAATTGGCAAATTTTAGGTGTGGTCAGACACCAGATCTTGTTACTACCTTTTTTTTTTGCGGGAAAGATCTTGTTACTACTACAAAGACTTGTACTCCAAACGTACTAGTAGTGTTTGGTCTTACGTATTATCGTGGTGTAGCTGTAGATGCATGTTCAAGACAGAGTCAAACATTCTCAGACCATTTTGGCCTCTTCTTTTTTGGGCGAATAGTCAAAATCACATGACTGTTTTTACACGTTCTTGGTTCAGAAAACCCCTAGTCTGACCTGTGTTCCATCTAGTACTAGGGCCGGAATTTCATAGAAATTCTAGAGGATAGAATTCTCATACGATTTTTTCCTTAAAAGCCCTTTGGTTCATAGAATGGATTTCTATTCCTATATAGGATTGGTTCCTATCCTCCACATTTCATAGGAAAATAAAAATGAACCTAAACTTAATGAAAAAAGTCCTTTGGTGTGAACCAAATGACATATCGTTTCCTATTCTTGCTCATAGGATTGAAATATATGTCATCTCATTTCCTACAAATTTCCTATTCCTACGATAATCCTATCCTATGAACCAAAAAAGGCCTAGGTCTTTTGTAACCGCATGGATTTTAGACAAAAAGTTTACATTGGTAATATGTGTGAAACAACAAATCCCGCAAACTGGAGTATCATACTATAGCAATCTGAAAGCATCTAAGCCGGACTTAGAAAATCCATCCTTAAACGTCCGCAGATGCGTATCTGTCTGTGTCCGTATTGAGCCCTTATATGTCCATATGTATAGTCATGCTCCTCATTTCCTTTCTTATACGTCCGATCAAATTGCATGTGATTGATGTAGATGAAAAGAGAAAAAGAAATGAAATAATAAAGGAAAATGTGGTACGAGATGGGCCGAGGTGGACTGCCCAGACACGTCTGTGAGCCCGCATATTCTCTTCATATTTGATCTCAATAGAAGGATTTACGGACACCCCGAATGTATAGAAATGATATGAAAGGTCTGATTGGATCATTTTTTTTTCTTCTCTCATGTTTAATCATTGACTGGACGTGTCCACGAACGTTTCAGAAGGATTTGAGAGGACTGGTTTAAGTTTTTTTCCTGGTCTAGAGGGACTAGTAACTTTTTTTTTTGCGGGTGGTTAGTAAGTAACTTTTTCTCATATAGGCGGCACCAGCATTGAATCTGGAAGCACGTACTGGGTAGCTACTTGCATGTTGATCGATGGACCACTTTGACTTCTTGCTTGGGATGGTGGATCATGGACCGCATCTCGTGTTCCTACTACCAAAACGTGCAGCCGTGTCCGGCCCGGCCCGGATCATGTCACCGTGCTGTCGTGTCGATGCCATGCATCATCACATATATTCCCTTCTGCTCATCCCATACCTTCCCAGCGATTACACTGATAATATTATCAAGTCGTTCCCTTAATTATTTGTTGGACGACCTATATTCTACTACTGTCTTCCAATAACCAAAGACTCGAAGTAGGTAAACATGGTAGGCATGCATGAAGTAGGCCATGCTCAGTGGATAAAGAGAAGAGGAAAAAAAAAGTTTGGACTAATTGGTTGCACTAATCAAAGTACTGGGACTTGCATCAATGCACTCTTTAGATGCTTAGGTTTACTTATTTTGACAAAGAGCTATCTTGGATTAGGTTGCAACTTTTTTTTATTGAACATATGCTATTTTTTTCTTTTACAAGCACAAGTCAAACACACATAGATAACCCGTTTGATGGCTAGAAGGCCGGTGAGAGTGAGCCGTTCAACCAATCAGGGATTAAATCTCATGTTTGTCATTAAGCTTTCACAATAATGTGGGTTATTCTTTCAGTGGAAGGCAATGTTTCTGTGGCAGTGAGACATTCGTGGTAACTTCATCAATTTTAAAATCCGCAACGCCAACTCTTGTATGTGTGTATTACTATCGTCTTCCATTTTCCGAATATTAGAAGTAGGTAACTAGATGTGTATGCATGAAGAAGGCCATGCAATGACAAAAAGGAAGAGGCAAAGGAGTTTCAACGAACTTCCCAAGATGCCCAAGATGACAAGCTCCTCCAGAAAAATTACAGTTATCCAGGTTGAGTACTCTTAACATTGAAGATGGTGCTGTTACCAAGAACCATGTGTAGCTCCATGATGATGGCTTTCCTCTCTTCCCCCCTCCCTCCCCTCGATCTAGCGATCGCGGCGGTGGCCTGCTTTGTTCGCTCCCCTTCCTTCTTCTCGTCTCCCCCCTCTTGGTCGACGCCATCCCCTCCCCCCCTCCCCGCAGTCTGCTGATCCCCAGTGTCCTCCTTCTACGTGCCTGGACGGTGCCCTCTCGGCCAATCGCTTCTGGGCGCTCAACGGGAGTGGCTCGGAGTCGGAGGACGACGTCGACGCCTCCTTGGATCTGCCTCTGCCTCCCCTGCCGGTGTTGTTGGCTAAGGTGAGGAAATTTGCCTTGGGCGGTCGTGGCAGTGCGATGCCGTCGCCGTCGGTGGAAGTTGGCTGGTCCGTCGTGACGCAATGTGGTCGTAGATCTGGTATGCGCGATTGGCTGCCGGTGTCCTCCCCTGACCTGGGTTGCCTGGGTGTGCCTTTGTTGGGTCCGTCGTCCCTCCCTCCCTCTCCGGCTGCGGCCTCTCCTCCATCCCCAGATCTGCCGTTGGGGCGACACACTGGGGCGATGGGGGCTAGTTCTTCATCGCCGATTGTGGTCGGCGGCTCGATGGCGGCACAGTCTATGGTGGACGAAACCCTAGGGGCGAATGCCTCGCTGGTGTTGGTGCCGGATGTGGGCCGGGGTGCGGCCCTGGCACCTCTTGGGCCTAGGGCTGGGCTGGCTGTGGACCCGTTCTCTGCGTCGGATTTTCCTCCTCTTATCTCTCTTGGGTCGGGTTTACCACGTGGGCCTTCTGTCGGGCCTGCCTACCAGTCCATATCGATCCAGCCTATCAGCCCACGGGTGCAGGGATATACATGGTTAAGGAAGGGCTCCCATGACCCTGATCTAGGGTTTCCGGCTCCCCATTCAGATGTGTGTCGTTATCCTTTCCGCATCCATTGTCTTGTGATATCCCATCCTCCCCCCCCTTCTCGCTCTCCTTTGTTGTGGCTCTCACCATGGACAAGTTTCGGGCTTCCTCTTCGGAGGCTTTGTCCGGTAGTAAGCATGGCCATGAGGGCTCGTCGGAGGCGGGTCGCTCCCCACATCTGTAGTATGAGGCGGCACTGAGAGCGCTTCTCGCGAGTAGGTGGAGCGCGACCGGGCAGCATGGGCGGCGGGGCAGGAGTGACTGCAGCGATGAGGGGGTGCACTTGGAGGTGGATGTGGATCCTTAGGAAGCCATGGCCGATGGTGCGACGGCGGCCCTGGTGGGCCCTCAGCCTGATCTCCCTCACGGACCGGCCGGCCAGGCGCTGGCGGGTGATGACCCACAAGTATAGGGGATCAATCGTAGTCCTTTCAATAAGTAAGAATGTCGAGCCCAACGAGGAGTAGAAGGAAATGACAAGCGGTTTTCAACAAGGTAGTTTCTGCAATCACTGAAATTGTTGGTAACAAGTAGTTTGATAATAGGATAATTCGGAACGGACAAGTAATGGCAACGGTAAATAAAGTGCAGCAAGGTAGCCCAATCCTTTTTGTAGCAAAGGACAGGCTGGAACGGTCTCTTATAATAAGCAAAGCGTTCTTGCGGGCACACGGGAATTTCATCTAGTCACTTTCATCATGTTGGTTTGATTCATGTTCGCTACTTTGATAATTTGATATGTGGGTAGACCGGTGCTTGGGTGCTGTTCTTACTTGAACAAGCCTCCCATTGATGATTAACCGACACGCAAGTATTCGCAACTACAAAAGAATAATTAAGATAACCATCTAAGCATAGCATTAAACATATGGATCCAGATCAGTCCCTTACGGTAGCGCATAAACTAGGGTTTAATCTTTTGCCACTCTAGCAACCCATCATCTAATAACTACTCCACAATGCATTCCCTTAGGCCCAAAGATGGTGAAGTGTCATATAGTCGACGTTCACATAACACCACTAAGGGAATCACACCATACATATCATCAAAATATCGAACACATATCAAATCCACATGATTACTTGCAACATGACTTCTCCCGTGGCCTCAAGAACAAGGGTAACTATTCACAAATATTATTCATGCTCAAGATCATAGGGATATTAAATAGCATAATGGATGTAAACATATAATCTTCCACCAAATAAACCATCTAGCATCAACTACAAGATGTAATCAACACTACTAGTCACCCACAGGTACCAATCTGAGGTTCCAGTACAAAGATTGAACACAAGAGATGAATTAGGGTTTGAGATAAGATGGTGTTGTTGAAGATGTTGATGAAGATTGGCCTCCCAAAGATGAGAGGGTTGTTGGTGATGACGATGGCTTCGATTTCCCCCTCCGGGAGGGAAGTTCCCCTGGCGGAATCGCTCCGCCGGAGGGCAAAAGTGCTCTTGCCCAAGTTCCACCTCGAGACGGCGCGCTTCATCCCGAAAGTCATTCTTTTATTTTTTTTTCTAGGTCAAAAGACCTTATATACCAGAAGATGGGCAACAGAGGTGGGAGGGGCTGGCGCGCCCTGGTGTCTTGTGGGCACTTGGCAGCCCCCCTCTGGTGGTTCCTTTCTCCAATATTTATTATATATTCCAAAATAATTCTCTATAAAATTTTAGCTCATTTGGAGATGTCAGAATAGGTATCTCTGACATAGCTTTTTCAGGTCCAGAGTTCCAGCTCTGGTATTCTCCCTCTCTGTATAAACCTTGCATATTATGAGAGAAAATGCATTAGAATTACTCCATAAAGTGTTATTATGCATAAAAACATTATAAATAACAGTAGGAAAACATGATGCAAAATGGACATATCAACTCCCCCTAGCTTAGACCTCGCTTGTCCTCAAGCGAAAGCCAGTATCGAAAATCATGTCCACATTTTTAAAGAGAGAGGTGTCGATAAAAATAAAATACGGACATATTAGCACCATGCTTATTATTATAACAGCAACAAAATTTATCATATAACTTCTCATGAACAAGTAACAATTCATCACAACATCGAACTAAAAAGCATAAACTATATTGAAAACTAACAAACTATGTTCTCAGTCAACTTTGCAACTACAATTCATCATATTTTCAAGAAGAGTCTCGTATTGAAGCCTTTTGGCAAGTCCACATACTCGACCATCATTTAATCTTCTATGATTGCTAACGCTCACAACATATATATGAGCAAAAAGTTTCAACGGGACACATAGAAAGATAGGGGCTTATAGTTTCGCCTCCCAACTTATTCACCTCAAGGGTGATGTCAAAAATAATAACTCATGCTCACTCATATCCAACTGGATATATGTGCCTAGATCTTTCCCCACCACATGATGCTTGCCAAAGAGAAAAATAAAAAGGAATAGAGAAGAATAGTTTGACTCTTGCATACAACGTAAATACATAAAAGTAAAAGATCGGCCCTTCATAGAGGGAAGCAAAGGTTGTCATGCACTTTTTGCTTTTGTATGCAGAATCTCTTAATGCAAAAGAATGTCACGTTATATTGCCCCTTATGATAGCAACCTTTATTATGCAGTCCGTCGTTTTTACTACTTTGCCATCACAAGTTCGTACAACACTTATTTTCCCATACACTAAAGGATCAAACACATTTAGAAGCATTTGTATTGCCTTTTTGCACGGATGACAACTTACTTGAAGGATCTTACTCAATCCATAGGTAGGTATGGTGGACTCTCAAAACATGAGTTTGGGTTTAAGGTTTTTGGATGCACAAGTAGTATCTCTACTTAGTGTGGATTTTTGGCTAGCAAAGATATTGAACAAGCACCACATGTTGAAGGATCTATGCCAATATAACTTCTATGTGAATATGAACAAACATAAATCATTGCGTTGTCTTCCTTGTCCAACGTCAATAGTTTGGCCTACAATATTTAGTGGGGGCTCACAATCATAAAAGATGTCCAAGATAGTGTATTTGCATGTGAATCTTATCTCACCTTATTAATTCTTTCATGAATTGCATCATTGACCAATGCTATGTTTGTTAACTTTCAATAAATTTTACCACTTATACTTTTCCTTATGTGATGTCATTACTTACCATAAGATTAGCATATGCTATTTTTCATTATTTTCTTTTATTTTGATTGAAACAAAAAAGTAAAGAAGCAAAAACTCAAACTAAACTTTATTATATAGCTCTCACTCTATTACATAGATAAATAGATCACAGAACTAGCATGAAAATAGATCATACTAAACTTTTATTCAACTAAATCAGGAAATAGCTAAGGATCGAACTAAGATAGGTAAAGGTAACAAAAGTGATGGTGATATGATACCGGGGAATCTCCCCCAAGCTTGGCACAAGCCAAGGGGAGTACCCATACCCGTGTACTCAAGTCTCCTTTGGTGATGAAGATGGAGGTGGTGGTGATGAGGTAGTCTTTTTCTCCAACTTGCGTCGGAGAAAAATTTCCTCCTTTAGATCATCATTATCCAACTCAATCTTTAATACCCTCTTGCATAATGTCGCCTTGCTCTCATATCTCCAGGTTGAGGTAGTGGATCTTCATCTTCATCAGAGCTATCATCCCTTGATTCCTTCATGTCAGCGTCTTCCTCCTCATCCGTGGTCCAACCGTAAGGATCCTCCTCCCCATAGACCTTGGGATTTATCAGCGACATAGCTCTCTCCCTCCGAATCTTGAGACGACATATTTTCAGATCTGCCAGGAAAACAACACGAAACAAGAACAAAGGATTTCTCCGTGATATGATGGTCAAATTGTCCGGAGGTATATATAAAGATTTTTTATCATGGGAAACAAGCATATGGAAGGAAAATGAAAGTCGGGAAGGTGCCCGAGGGGCCCACGACCCACCAGGGCGCGCCAAGTGGGGCAGGTGCGCCCTAGTGTCTTGTGGGCACCTGGGTTGCCTTCCCGGTTATTTCTTATTTTCCTATTTTTTCTAATATTCCAAAACTGACAGAAAATATTTTTGTGGTTTTTTCGAACCCCGTTTACTTACCGTTCATGTACCTCCTCTTTTTTAGGGTTTTGGAGTGTTCTGGAAGGTTTCTTTTATGTATTCCTCTAGTGTCATGGTTTGGATAATGTTAGTTTCAACATTAATGGGCGTACCTGAGATAATGTTAGTCTTTACTTCTTTGTCCATTAACCACCTATGGTTTAGTACCTTCGGCATTATTAATCTTGATAGCTCCAGAGTGATAAACTTCTTCGATGATATATGGTCTTTCCCATTTGGAAAGAAGTTTTCCTGAAAAAAATCTAAAACGAGAGTTGTACAATAGAACATGTTCTCCAACTTTGAATTCCCGCTTTTGAATTCTTTTGTCATGCCATATTTTAACTTTTTCTTTAAATAATTTGGTATTTTCATAAGCTTGAGTTCTACATTCATCTAGGGAGCTAATATCAAACAACCTTTTTCACTAGCAAGTTTGAAATTGTAATTAAGTTCTTTAATTGCCCTATATGCTTTATGTTCTAACTCAAGAGGCAAATGACAAGCTTTTCCATAAACCATTTTATATGGAGACATACCTGTAGGATTTTATAAGTTGTTCTATAGGCCCAAAGTGCATCATCAAGTTTCTTAGACCAGTTCTTTCGGGACCTATTGACATTTTTCTGCAATATTAATTTTATTTCTCTATTGCTAAGTTCAACTTCACCACTAGATTGAGGATGATAGGGTGATGCAATTCTATGGTTAACATCATATTTAGCAAGCATTTTACAGAAAGCACCATGAATAGAGTGTGAACCACATGACGATGACATGTACCTAGGGTAGGGTCCTAGGCCTGACCTACATGCCCTACCCAACGCACTACCTACGGGAATCCAAGACTTACAAAGTTAGAAAAGAGGTGCCGACTGGAATGACCGCAACATGCAAGTTACTCGACACAAGATCCACTCGGTTACTCATCCACCACTGGACCGTCCTTACTCACTCGAAGCACCTGATTTCACTCAAAGGCAAAAGTCCTAGAGCTACTCCGGGATGGCAACGGTCAGGCAATCAGGTCGTCGCTATAAAGATCATTAAGTGTAGACGTTACCAGTAATGCTCGCACCTTTACTGTCTCATTGAACCCTTGCATAATGGAGGTTGATGAGGGGTCAGTGGACTCTATATAAGCCGCCCCTCTGCTCCTACACAAGGGTTCGCACCCCTGTAACTCAACACTCCATACAACAAAGCTTCCACACCACTGAGACGTAGGGTCATTACCTCCTCTGAGAGGGGCCTGAACTCGTAAATCCGAGTGTGCAACTTCGCTGTAGCTAGGCTCTGCCCTCTCCTACGTACCCCTAACCTCTACTGTCAGATTTGTTCCCACGACAGTTGGCACCCACCGTGGGGCAGGCGTCTAAGCGGCTTCTGGCGTGGTTGCGTTCTTCGAACTCCTTCATCATGGTTTCCAGCGGCGGATTGTCCCTGGGGTGCTAGCTCCATCTCGGCGTCCTCAGTCTCGTCGCCGACGATTCAGCGTGGCTCCAAGAAGCCCCTCTGGACGTCGAGGCGCTCCCTATTCGCAGGGCAGCTCACTTTTGTGTCAGTTCCTATGGCGTCCTCCTCCGGCAGCCGTCGACTCAGTATTAGTCGGCTCTGGTGGCGTTTCCCCTTCCCACTGCTCGCCGTCGCAAGCGATCCGATCGCTCTTGGCTCCAGCAATGGGTGAGGCATGATATGTATCCAACGTATCTATAATTTTTGATTGTTCCATGCTATTATATTATCTGTTTTGGATGTTTTATATGCATTAATACGCTATTTTATATGATTTTTGGGACTAACCTATTAACCTAGAGCCGAGTGCCAGTGCTAGTTTCTGTTTTTCCTTGTTTTAGAGTTTCGCAGAAAAGGAATACCAAACGGAGTCCAAACGGAATGAAACTTTTGCAATGATTTTTCTTGGACCAGAAGACATCCAGAGGACTTGGAGTGCAAGTCAGAGAATCCACAAGGTTGGAGGGCACGCCCAGGGGGTAGGGCGCGCACCCACTCTTGTGGGCCCCTCGTGACTTGCACTCCGAAACCTTCCGGGAGAGCCACAAAACCACTTTTCCACCACCGCAACCTTTTGTACCCATGAGATCCCATCTAGGGGCCTTTTTCGGCGTCCTACCGGAGGGGGGATTCGATCACGGAGGGCTTCTACATCAGCACTATTGCCTCTTTGATGAAGCACGAGTAGTTTACCACAGACCTATGGGTCCATAGCTAGTAGCTAGATGGCTTCTTCTCTCTCTTTGATTCTCAATGCAAAGTTCTCCTCGATGTTCTTGGAGATCTATTCGATGTAATACTTTTTTCGCGGTGTGTTTGCCGAGATCCGATGAATTGTGGATTTATGATCATCTTATCTATGAATATTATTTGAATCTCTTTTGAATTCTTATATGCATGATTTGGTATCTTTGCAAGTCTCTTCGAACTATCGATTTGGTTTGGCCAACTAGATTGGTTTTTTTTGCAATGGGAGAAGTGCTTAGCTTTGGGTTCAATCTTGCGGTGCTCGATCCTAGTGACAGAAGGGGAACCGACACCTATTGTATTATTTCCATCGAGGATAACAAGATGGGGTTTTCATCATATTACTTGAGTTAATCCCGCTACATCATGTCATCTTACTTAATGCGTTGCTCTGTTCTTATGAACTTAATACTCTAGACAGGCAGGAGTCGGTCGATGTGTGGAGTAATAGTAGTAGATGCAGAATCGTTTCGGTCTACTTGACATGACATGATGCCTATATTCATGATCATTGCCTTACATATCATCATAACTTTGCGCTTTTCTATCACTTGCTTGGCAGTAATTTGTTCACCCACCGTAATATTTTCTATCTTGAGAGAAGCCTCTAGTGAAACCTATGGCCCCCGGGTCTATTTTCCATCATATAAGTTTCCGATCTACAATTTTAGTTTCCTATTTACTTTCTTTGCAATCTTTTACTTTCTGTTCCATAAAAAATACCGAAAAATATTACTTTACCGTTTATCCATCTATATCAGATCTCACTTTGCAAATAACCATGAAGTGATTGACAACCCCTTTGTCGCGTTGGGTGTAATTGGTGTTTGTTTGTGCAGGTATTCGGTGGCTTGTTGTGTTGTCTCCTACTGGATTGATACCTTGGTTCTCACAAGCTGAGGGAAATACTTACTCTACTTTGCTGCATCACCCTTTCTTCTTCAAGGGAAAAACCAACGCAAGCTCAAGAGGTAGCAGGAAGAATTTCTGGCGCCGTTGCCGGGGAGATCTACGCCAAGCCGAGACATACCAAGTACCCATCATAAACTCTCATCCCTGACATTACATTATTTGCCATTCGCCTCTTGTTTTCATCTCCCCCACTTCTAAAACGATTTGCAAAAATATTTGCCATTTCTTCGTCCTTCTTCCGTTCGTCCTTCTGTTTGCTCGTGTTGCCGTGTGCCTTCTATTTGCTTGCATCTTCGCTTGCTAAAAATCTATTCGTATGGATCCTCATCCACTTGCTAATCTTTTTAAAGATCCAATTATGATGAACCAATTGCTAGTGAGTTGAGTGCACTAGATTATCGTTATGAGGTTTTGCTTGAAATTCGTGAATCTGAAAATTGTGATGAAGTGTTGAAAGAAGAAAATTATAAAGTGATTCACGATAGCTCCTTGAATGAAAATCATGATTGCAATGGTTTTACTATAAATTCTATTGATGTCAATTATGTTAATGATATGCAAAACCCTAAGCTTGGGGATGCTAATTTTGCTATGTCTACTACTTGTTGCAATGATCATGATTGGGGTGATTCTTCTTCTGATATTGAAATTTTATTTAAGCCCCATGATGAATATGAGATTGATAATAATGTTTGCGATAATATTGAAAGTGGGTTTGGAAGAGTGTCAACTTTATATCCCACTTATTTGTATAATGTTCAATCTTATGATGTTTTTGATAAAAGTGGGTTCGGAGATGTCACGACTTTATTTTATGATAATCCCACTATTTGGGAAGAGTGTCAACTTTGCATGCATGTGGATCATGAAGAGAAAATTTTACGTGACAACTATATTGTTGAATTTGATTATGATCCTACATGTAATTATTATGAGAAAGGAAAATATGGTTGTAGAAATTTTCATGTCACTAAATTACCTCTCATTTTGTTGAAATTACTATTGTTTCTTTCTCCTTCCTTGCATATGCTAGTTTTTGCTTGTCTTGATAATTTATTTGCTTATATAATGCCTATGCATAGGAAGCATGTTAGACTTAAACTTGTTTGTCACATGTTTTATGATGCTCTCTTTGTGTTATAATTGCTATCTTTCATGTGAGCATCATTAAAATTATCAATGCCTAGCTAAGGCCATTAAACAATAGCGCTTGTCGGAAGGAAACCCAACTTTATTTTTGTTCTTTCTTTTTAGGTCATGTTTTGCAATAAGTAATTCATCTAGACTCTGGTTAGATGTGGTTTTATGTTTTAATTAGTGTTTGTGCCAAGTAAGACCTTTGGGATAGCTTACGGTGATAGTTGATTTGATGCTGCTGAAAAACAAAAACTTTTGTGCCCAGGAGATTAGTTTTCATTTTTAACAGAAGCGCGATAAAATACTGATTCTTTTTGCATAGGATTAATAAAAAACTACTAGTACTTTATAATTTCTCAGGATTTTTGGAGTTACAGAACTATTCGAAATATCCAGATTGCTACAGACTGTTCTGTTTTTGACAGATTTTGTTTTTCGCGTGTTGTTTGCTTATTTTGATGTATCTATGGCTAGTATCGGGGGGTATGAACCATGGAAAAGTTGGAATGCAGTAGATATTGCACCAATATAAATAAAGAATGAGTTCACAACAGTACCAAAAGTGGTGATTTATTTTCTTATACTAACGGAGCTTATGAGATTTTCTGTTGAAGTTTTGTGTTGAAGTTTTCAAGTTTTGGGTAAGGATTTTATGAAGTATGGAATAAGGAGTGGCAAGAGCCTTAGTTTAGGGATGCCCAAGGCACCCCAAGGTAATATTCAATGATGCCAAAGAGCCTAAGCTTTGGGGTGCCCCGGGAAGGCATCCCCTCTTTCGTCTTCATTTATCGGTAACTTTACTTGAGGCTATATTTTTATTCAGCACATGATATGTGTTTTGCTTGGAGCGTCTTGTATGATTTGAGTCTTTGCTTTTTAGTTTGAAACAATCATCCTTGCTGTACACACCTTTTGAGAGAGACACGCATGAATCGTGATTTATTAGAATAATCTATGTGCTTCACTTATATCTTTTGAGCTAGGCAAAATTGCTCTAGTGCTTCACTTATATCTTTTTAGAGCACAACGGTGGTTTTATTTTATAGAAATTGTTGAACTCTCATGCTTCACTTATATTATTTTGAGAGTCTTGAAAAACAGCATGGTAATTTTCTTTGGTTATAAAATTAGTCCTAATATGATAGGCATCCAAGAGGGATATAATAAAAACTTTCATATAAAGTGGATTGAATACTATGATTAGTTTGATTCCTATGAAGTCGGAGCATGATTTATTTATTGATTGTATTCCTTATGAGTGGCGGTCAGGGACGAGCGATGGTCTTTTCCTACCAATCTATACCCCTAGGAGCATGCACGTATTACTTTGTTTCGATGACCAATAAATTTTTGCAATAAGTATGTGAGTTCTTTATGACTAATATTGAGTCCATGGATTATACGCACTCTCACCTTTCAGCCATTGCTAGCCTATCTTGTACCGCACAACTTTCACCGCTACCATAAACCCACCATATACCTTCATCAAAACAGCCACCATACCTACCTATTATGGCATTTCCATAGCCATTCCAAGATATTTTGCCATGCAACTTTTCACCATTCCGTTTATATGACACGCTCCATCATTGTCATATTGCTTTGCATGATCATGTAGTTGACATCGTATTTGTGGCAAAGCCACCGATCATAATTCTTTCATACATGTTGCTCTTGATTCATTGCACATCCCGGTACACCGCCGGAGGCATTCACATAGAGTCATATTTTGTTCTAAGTATCGAGATGTAATTCTTTAGTTGTAAGTAAATAGAAGTGTGATGATCTTCATTATTAGAGCATTGTCCATGTGAGGAAACGATGATGGAGACTATGATTCCCCCACAAGTCAGGATGAGACTCCGGACGAAGCAAAAAAGAGGCCAAAAAATGAGAGAAGGCCCAAATAAAAAAATGATAGAAAAGAGAGAAGGGGCAATGTTACTATCCTTTTACCACACTTGTGCTTCAAAGTAGCACCGTGATCTTCATGATAGAGAGTCTCCTATGATATCACTTTCATACACTAGTGGGAATTTTCATTATAAAACTTGGCTTGTATATTCCAATGATGGGCTTCCTCAAAATACCCTAGGTATTCGTGAGCAATCGAGTTGGATGCACACCCACTTAGTTTCTTTTTGAGCTTTTATAAACTTATAACTCTAGTGCATCCGTTGCATGGCAATCCCCGCTCACTCACATTGATATCTATTGATGGACATCTCCATAGCCCGTTGATACGCCTAGTTGATGTGAGACTATCTCCTTCCTTTTGTCTTCTCCACAACCACCTTCTATTCCACCTATAGTGCTATATCCATGGCTCACGCTCATGTATTGCGTGAAAGTTAAAAAAGTTTGAGAACATCAAAAGTATGAAACAATTGCTTGGCTTGTCATCGGGGTTGTGCATGATTTGAATATTTTGTGTTATGAATATGGAGCATAGCCATACTATATGATTTTGTAGGGATAAGCTTTCTTTGGCCATGCTATTTTGAGAAGACATAATTATTTTGTTAGTATGCTTGAAGTATTATTGTTTTTATGTCAATATTAAACTTTTGTTTTGAATCATACAGATCTGAACATTCATGCCACAATAAAGAAATTACATGGATAAATATGTTAGGTAGCATTCCACATCAATTTTTTTGTTTTTATCATTTACCTACTCGAGGACGAGCAGGAATTAAGCTTGGGGATGCCTAATACGTCTCCAACGTATCTATAATTTTTGATTGTTCCATGCTATTATATTTTCTGTTTTGGATGTTTTATATGCATTAATATGCTATTTTATATGATTTTTGGGACTAACCTATTAACCTAGAGACCAGTGCCAGTGCCAGTTTCTGTTTTTTCCTTGTTTTAGAGTTTCGCAGAAAAGGAATACCAAACGGAGTCCAAATGGAATGAAACTTTCTTGATGATTTTTCTTGGACCAGAAGACATCCAGAGGACTTGGAGTGCAAGTCGGAGAAGTAACGAGGCGGCCACAAGGTTGGAGGGCGCGCCCAGGGGGTAGGGCGCACCCCCACTCCTATGGGCCCCTTGTGACTCCACCGACCTATTTCTTCCGCCTATATATTCTCAAATACCCCGAAACCTTCCAGGAGAGCCACGAAACCACTTTTCCACCGCAGAAACCTTCTGTACCCGTGAGATCCCATCCAGGAGCCTTTTCCGGCATCCTGCTGGAGGGGGGTTCGATCATAGAGGGCTTCTACATCAACACCATTGCCTCTCCGATGAAGCGTGAGTAGTTTACCACAGACCTATGGGTCCATAGCTAGTAGCTAGATGACTTCTTCTCTCTCTTTGATTCTCAATACAAAGTTCTCCTCGATGTTCTTGGAGATCTATTCGGTGTAATACTTTTTTTTGCGGTGTGTTTGCCGAGATCCGATGAGGATTTATGATCATCTTATCTATGAATATTATTTGAATCTCCTCTGAATTCTTATATGCATGATTTGATATCTTTGCAAGTCTCTTTGAACTATCGATTTGGTTTAGCCAACTAGATTGGTTTTTCTTGCAATGGGAGAAGTGCTTAGCTTTGGGTTCAATCTCGCGGTGCTCGATCCTAGTGACAGAAGGGGAACTAACACATATTGTATTGTTGCCATTGAGGATAACAAGATGGGGTTTTCGTCATATTGCTTGAGTTAATCCCACTACATCATGTCATCTTACCTAATGCGTTACTCTGTTCTTATTAACTTAATACTCTAGATGCAGGCATCAGTCGATGTGTGGAGTAACAGTAGTAGATGCAGAATCATTTCGGTCTATTTGACATGGACGTGATGCCTATATTCATGATCATTGCCTTATATATCGTCATAATTTTGCGCTTTTCTATCAATTGCTCGGCAGTAATTTGTTCACCCACCGTAATATTTTCTATCTTGAGAGAAGCCTCTAGTGAAACCTATGGCCCCCGGGTCTATTTTCCATCATATAAGTTTCCGATCTACAATTTTAGTTTCCTATTTACTTTCTTTGCAATCTTTTACTTTCGTTCCATAAACCAAAAATACCAAAAAATATTACTTTACCATTTGTCCATCTATATCAGATCTCACTTTACAAATAACCGTGAAGGGATTGACAACCCCTTTGTCGCGTTGGGTGCAGGTTGGTGTTTGTTTGTGCAGGTATTCAGTGGCTTTTTGCGTTGTCTCCTACTAGATCGATACCTTGGTTCTCAAAAGCTGAGGGAAATACTTACTCTACTTTGCTGCATCACCCTTTCCTCTTCAAGGGAAAAACGAACGCAAGCTCAAGAGGTAGCAAGGCATGCGGTGGCTCACCATTCGTCCACCTCGTAGATCGTGACATCGAGCCTGATGAGTCCCGCTACGGCTTGTTTGATCCATCATCTGATCACTCAGGTATGCCTTCTGAGTGCGAAAGCAATGACATGGCAGTGGAAGTCCTCATGATTGGCTCCAAGCGCAGCCCACCAGGATTTCCCCATGGCGGGGGTGAAAGCGGCGGTCCGTCGCATGCCAACGATGAGTACTACCCGCAGGCCCTCATTGCGGAACAAAGAGAAGGGCTGCAGCGCAGGAATGAGCAAGTCCTTCAGACCCCCATCGCAAGGGAGACTGCCGAGGCCCAGACTTTGGAAGCCGCGCGCATAGCCACTCTGGCTGAACGCGCGCACCTAGAGGATCTCTAGAAGTCACTCAAAGGCCACGGTCAGTTTGCTCCTCGACATCACCGTGATGACTGCCGTTGAGTGCCGTCGCCCCTTCCGAGGGGCGGTTCATATGTGCCCCGGCGTTACGACGACAGGCGCCCTTACGGCGACAAGCGGAGAGGGCCAACCGATCCTCGAGATCCTGGATTCAATGCAAGGTCAGTCCTCGTGCAAAATCTGGTTGACAGAGGTAGCGCTCATCGTGAAGGTTTGGATAGAGATCGTCTTAGTGGAAGTGGTGTGTTTGTCTCCGGGCCCTAGTGTTTCAGCAGGGCCATTCGAGCTATAGAGATACCACCCAACTTTAGGTGGCCATAGGGGTGAATAAGTTCACTGGCGAGTCAAAGCTAGATACATGGTTGGAAGATTACCAGGTGGCTATGCAGATTGGCGGCCGCAATGATTATGTTGCCATGAAGCATTTTCCTTTGATGTTAGAAGGATCGGCCCGGGCATGGTTGAACCAGTTGGCTCCGGCCAGCATATGTTGTTTGGAAGATTTGGCCCGAGTGTTCATCAAGACATTTGAAGGCACTTGCTAGCACCCCGCCAGGTTGACTGAATTGCAACACTGCGTCTTGAAGCCGAATGAAACTTTGAGATATTACATACAATGTTTTACAACACTTCACCATGTGGTGGAAAATGTCACAGAGCACCAAGCAGTCCGTGCCTTCAAAGAAGGCGTCCGATACAGAGAGCTCATCCTGAAATTTGTGTGATCTGGGTCCCTGACCATGAACTGAATGATGGAGATTGCCACTCGATACGCGAATGGCGAAGAAGAAGACCGCCTCTGCAGCGGCAAAGGAAAAGCCAATGAGCATGACCCCAACAAAGCCAATCCCAGTCAGAAACAGAAGCACAAAGCTGAAGCCGCTGGTCAAGCCAAAGCGCCCGCCGTTGCTACTCAAAGCAAGTCCAAAGGGAAGGACTGAGAGTAGTGGATTCCTAAGAAGAAGAGAGATCAGTCGGGGCAAGACGTTCTTGATCTGTCGTGTTCCATACACACAAAGAATGATGAGGAGGGTAACTTGATTTTACCCAAGCATACCACTCGGCTGTGCAGGTTTATGATCCAACAGTTTCGCGACGGCCAGTCAAGTGAAAAGACCCCCGAGGATGACGAAGAGGAGAAGGCCAAAGATTACCCCAAGGTTAATGCCACTATGGTGATTTTCGCTGACGTTGAGAGCAAAATCCAACTGAAAGTCATTAACCGAGAGGTGAATATGGCCATTCCAGCAATCACGACATATCTCAAGTGGTCGAAGACTCCCATAACCTTTGATCAATCGGATCACCCAACTCATGTTGCTACCCCTGGGCGGAAAGAGCTAGTGGTGGATCCATTTGTGGGTGGCACTCGGTTGCGTAAGGTCCTTATGGATGGTGGGAGTGGTTTGAACATACTCTACGCTGAGACCCTGAAGGGAATGGGCATTCCGATCTCCCGACTCTGTGAGAGCAACATGCAGTTCCACGGAGTCATTCGAGGGAAGAAGGCAAATCACTCGGTCAGATTGCTCTGGATGTGGTTTTTGGTGACTCGAAGAATTTTTTCGGAATGATAAACTGATGTTTGAAGTGGTGGACTTTCACAGTGCCTATCATGCTATCCTCGCCGACCAGCTTATGCGTGTTTCATGGCCCGTCCATGCTACATTTACCTCAAGCTGAAGATGCCCGAACCCAAGGGCGTAATCATGATTACAGGGAATAGGCAAAGAGTCAAGGAGTGCCTTCAGCAAGGATCCAAAATCACTGATGAGCAGATGGCCATGGTGGAACTAGAAGAGTACAATAGAAATGCGAACCCGAATGATTTACTCTGATCCAAGAAACCAGCTTCTGAATCTGCTTTCCAGTTGGCGGGCAAGACAAAGCAAGTTCACATTCACCCAGAAGATCCTGCAGCCGCTTCGACGAACATCTCCACGACACTCGACAGCAAATAGGAAGCCGCACTCACCTAGTTCCTCCGTGAGAACCGAGACATCTTCGCATGGAAGTCGTCTGACATGTCGGGTGTACCCAGGGGACTGGCTGAGCACCGTTTGAGAGTTGATTCGAAAGCCAAACCTGTTAAGGAGCATCTCCATCATTCTGTGACGGAGAAGAGGAAGGCGATTGGTGAGGAAGTAGCTTGGCTCCTAGCAGCTGAGTTTATACGCGAGATATACCACTCTGAGTGGCTCGCCAATGCCGTCATGGTCACCAAGAAGGACAAGTCACTCCCTATGTCTATCAATTTCAAATATATCAATCGGGCATGTTCGAAAGATCATTTTCCGCTCCCCCGCATCGATCAAATAGTTGACTCGACTGCGGGATGCGAGCGTCTGTCTTTTCTTGATGCGTACTCTGGGTACCATCAAATCCGACTGTATGGGCCAGATGAAATAAAAACTTCCTTCATCACCCCTTTCGGGTGTTTCTGCTATGTCACCATGCCATTTGGTCTCAAAAACGCTGGTGCTACTTTCATGCGCATGATCTGGAAGTGTTTGCTCACTTAGATCAGTAGGAATACCGAGGCCTACATGGATGACATCATGAACAAGTAGCGCAAGGGTTCCGACCTCCTGATTGACCTCGCCGAAACCTTTACCAACTTACGGAGGTACGACATGAAGTTGAATTCGTCCAAGTGCACCTTTGGAGTGCCTGGAGGCAAGTTACTCGGTTTTCTCGTTTCCGAACGAGGAATAGATGTCAATCCCGAGAAAATCAGTGCAATTGTCCGAATGAAGCGCCCTGAGCACGTGCATGATGTCCATAAGCTTGATACGTCCATTTTGCATCATGCTTTTATATCAATATTTATTGCATTATGGAATGTTATTACATATTATGTCACAATACTTATGCCTTTTCCCTCTTATTTTACAAGGTTTACATGAAGAGGGAGAATGCCGGCAGGTGGAATTCTGGGCTGGAAAAGGAGCAAATATTAGAGACCTATTCTGCACAACTCCAAAAGTCCTGAAACTCCATGAAAGTAAGTTTTGGAATATATAAAAAATATTGGGCGAAGAAAGCACTAGACCACCCACCGTCCACGAGGGTGGGGGCGCGCCCTACCCCCCTGGGCGTGCCCCTGCCTCGTGGGCCCCCTGGCAGGCCTCTGGTGCCCATCTTTTACTATATGAAGCCTTTCGCCCTGGAAAAAATAAGAAGGAAGCTTTCAGGACGAAGCGCCGCCGTCTCGATGTGGAACCTTGGCGGTACCAATCTAGGGCTCCGGCAGAGCTGTTCTGCCGGGGAAACAATCCTCCGGGAGGGGGAAATCATCACCATCATCATCACCATCGATCCTCTCATCGGGAGGGGGTCAATCTCCATTGACATCTTCACCACCACCATCTCATCTCAAACCCTAGTTCATCTCTTGTATCCGATCTTTGTCTCAAAACCTCAGATTGGTACCCGTGGGTTGCTAGTAGTGTTGATTACTCCTTGTAGTTGATGCTAGTTGGTTTATTTGACAGAAGATTATATGTTCAGATCCTTTATGAATATTAATACTCCTATGATTATGAACATGAATATGATTTGTGAGTAGTTACATTTGTTCCTGAGGACATGGGAGAAGTCTTGCTATAAGTAGTCATGTGAATTTGGTATTCGTTCGATATTTTGATGAGATGTATGTTGTCTCTCCTCTAGTGGTGTCATGTGAATGTCGAATACATGACACTTCACCATTGTCTGGGCCTAGGGGAAGGCATTGGGAAGTAATAAGTAGATGATGGGTTGCTAGAGTGACAGAAACTTAAACCTTAGTTTATGCGTTGCTTCGTAAGGGGCTGATTTGGATCCGCGTGTTTCATGGTATGGTTAGGTTTACCTTAATACTTCTTTTGTAGTTGTGGATGCATGCAAGAGGGGTTAATCATAAGTGGGATGCTTGTCCAAGGTAGGGCAGTACCCAAGCACCGGTCCACCCACATATCAAATTATCAAAGTAATGAACGCGAATCATATGAGCGTGATGAAAACTAGCTTGACGATAATTCCCATGTGTCCTCGGGAGCCCTTTCCTTCATATAAGAGTTTGTCCAGGCTTGTCCTTTGCTACAAAAAGGATTGGGCCACCTTGCTGCACCTTGTTTACTTTTATTACTTGTTACCCGTTACGAATTACCTTATCACAAAACTATCTGTTATCGATAATTTCTGTGCTTGCAGAGAATACCTTACTGAAAACCGCTTGTCATTTCCTTCTGCTCCTCGTTGGGTTCGACACTCTTACTTATCGAAAGGACTACGATAGATCCCCTATACTTGCATCAAGACTCTTTTCTGGTGCCGTTGCCGGGGAGTGAAGCGCCTTTGGCAGGTGGGATTTGGTAAGGAAAATTTATATAGTGTGCTGAAATTTACTGTCACTTGTTACTACGGAAAGTAATCCTTTGAGGGGCTTGTTCGGGGTATCTTCACCCCAAACAGTAGAGCAAAGAGTTTCTCCTCAAACTACTGAACGTACTGAAAATGTTTACATTGAAATTCCTTCAAGTATGATAGAGAAACTGCTAGCTAATCCTTTTACAGGAGATGGAACATTACATGTCGATTTGCACCTAATCTATGTGGATGAAGTTTGTGGATTTTTTAAGCTTGCAGGTATGCCCGAGGATGTTATCAAGAAGAAGGTCTTCCCTTTATATTTGAATGGAAGGACATTGACATGGTTTAGGCTATGCGATGATATTGGATCATGGAACTACAACCGATTGAAATTGGAATTTCATCAGAAGTTTTATCCTATGCATCTTGTTCATCGTGATCGTCATCGTGATCGTAATTATATATATAATTTTTGGCCTCGCGAAGGAGAAAGTATCGCTCAAGCTTGGGGGAGGCTTAAGTCAATGTTATATTCATGCCCCAATCATGATCTCTCAAGAGAAGTTATTATTCAAAAAATTTATGCTCGGCTTTCTCTCAATAATCGCTTCATGCTCGATACTTCTTGTACGGGTTCTTTTATGATGAAGACTATTGAATTCAGATGGGATTTATTGGAAATAAGTAAACGCAACTCTGAAGATTGGAAACTCAACGAAGGTAAGGAGTTAGGTATAACACCTAAGTTTGATTGTGTTAAATCTTTTATGGATACTGATTCTTTTCGTGAATTTAGCACTAAATATGGACTTGACTCTGAGATAGCAGCTTCTTTCTGTGAATCATTTGCTACTCATGTTGATCTGCCTAAGGAGAAGTAATAAGTAAACGCAACTCTGAAGATTGGAAACTCAACGAAGGTAAGGAGTTAGGTATAACACCTAAGTTTGATTGTGTTAAATCTTTTATGGATACTGATTCTTTTCGTGAATTTAGCACTAAATATGGACTTGACTCTGAGATAGCAGCTTCTTTCTGTGAATCATTTGCTACTCATGTTGATCTGCCTAAGGAGAAGTGGCTTAAATATCATCCTCCCATTAAAGTAAACGTAGTTGAACCTATTAAAGTTGAAGAAAATACTATCACTTATAATGTTGATCCCATTGTTCCTACCGCTTATATTGAGAAACCACCTTTCCCTGTTAGAATAAAGGAGCATGCTAAAGTTTCAACTATAGTCAACAAAAGTAATATTAGGACACACAAACCCCCCAAGCAAGTTAAAGTTGAACCTAATATTGCTATGGTTAAAGATCTCTTGGC
>NW_024116622.1:0-7124 GCF_003073215.2 Triticum urartu
GTGTGGGTTTGTTTGGTAGTGTTTTTTTTTTGGGGACGCCCGTGGGGGGGGGGGGGGGGATCCCCACCTGTATTATATTACTCAAAGGGCCAAATGGGGCGAAAGTAGTCAGTTACAATGTTCTGAATGGTTGTGCGGGGAGAGTGATCTTCAGATTGGAAGACATCGACGTTACAAGAGTCCCTAGATCTTCCAGAGAATAACAAGGAGCACTTCTGGCCAGATTCTGGAGTCTAGCTGTTGCGGCGGATGAGCCAACCATAAATCTTGGAACCTTGGGGTGGTAGAGAGTCCAAGTTGGACCCAAATCTGAGCTGTATGCGGGCAGCCAATGAACAGGTGGCCTGTGTCTTCAGAGGGGCCAGCACATCGTGGGCAGGAGGCGGTATCCGACATGTGCTTGTAAGCCAGGTTTGCATGGGTGTTGAGGCGCCCGCGAAACAACAGCCAAGCAAACAGTTTGATGATCTTGTCCGGGGCTCGGGACCTCCAGATTAAATCAGCGTGGTCATCCTCGAGATCTTCATGTAGCATAATCTTATAAGCAGGCTTTGGAGAGTACTTCAGTCCATGGAGCAAGAACCGCTCGTCCTGTCCATCCGTGAGTTGGATCTCCTGGATTTCTACCTCTCTTTGTTGTTGCGGGACTTCCAACTCACGGATGGACAGGTAGGCGGCGAAGGCGGCAAAGTGCCCCTCACTTTCCCTAACAACAATCTGGGCCACTTCGCACACCCACATTACTATTCAAATCCCACCCCAAATCCCTTCCAATTTTGCCATCCACCTACCATCAGCAATAGCCGCAGATCGTCACCGCCTTCACGCCTCCACATGCCAACCGATTTCATACGTCGTTATGGCAGCCTTCACAGACCACAGCGCATCTATGGATCCACCCTACCCATCACCTCCCTTCTGCACCTGCCTAACCATCACCTCGGCTCAGGTTTGGGTTCCGGCGTGCCCCGCTTCCACAAGCTCGACTTCCCAACATATGATGGCTTGGTCGATCCTCTTGGTTGGCTCAATAGGTGCGAGCCAGTTTTTTCGTGGACAACACACAGACGAGGCAAACAACATCTGGACAGACTCTCAACTCTAGTACTTATGAGCGCGATTTTGGCATGCCGAGATGGGAGCAGTTCAAGGAGGCTTGCCATGTTCAATTTGGGCCGTCACTTCGCGCAAATCCCTAGGGCAAGTTGGCGTCTGTCGTTCACTTCCTTGGTTGCAGACTACACCATCAGGTTTCTAGCGCTCATGTGCCACAATAATAAGCCATTAACACCGTTCCAACAACGGTTTCTGTACATAGCAGGGCTGCCTGATGGTCTTCGCATCGACGTCGAGCTTCAACGACCATCTGACTTCTACACCGCCATCTCCTTCGCCAAGGCCTATGAGCAGCGGCATTTCCCTCCAACAGCGTGACCACACCAGCCTTCTGGGCCTACAGTGTCCCTGTGCCTCTCCGATTCTCCTTTTGCCAAGGCAGCTACAATACCTTCCCTGCCAGGGCCACTAGCACCTATTCTGTAGTCGATTACTCCATAGCCAACCCCGGCACAACAGGTTTGGCATCTCACTCCAGCTGGGTTGGCAGAACGTCGTTGCCAGGACCTTTGCTTCAACTGCAACGAGATTTATGTTTGTGGTCACCGGTGCGCGCAGCACTTCTTCATCGAGACTGACGACTACAACCAAGGTAGCTCCACAACTGGTAGCCCCTCTCAATGAAGCAGAGAAGAATATCATCATTTACTTTTATCTACTTTTCATTAGTTAGGGTTATGTCAGTAGTAGATCCTTCTATCATCTACGTCTGACCATTCGAGAAGGTTTTCTTAGTGTTTAGTTTCTCTTGTAATGATACATATTTTTTACCTGTTCGAGCTTTCTCCATGAAGGGGAAGTGGTCGTAACATCGTATGTGATAATAATATTGTGGGACACTACACCATTCTGTTCCCCACTCATTCTTTATCACGATTGTTCTCTTCACATTTTTTCCCATGCGCTGCTGTGGGTTTTTCATGTTATAGTTTGGAGTTTTGTATCTATCTTCTGAATCTTGATACTATATGCAAGGCTGTTTTTAACTTTTTATTACCTATCAAATTAACCTTACGTCCACATTTTCTCTTTGTTTTGCTTGTCTGGCAATATTTTGCAATATGCAGCTCTATCCAGTAACCTCATCTTACGGCATGCCTGTGTATTTCTCTCTGGAACGTGCTGCTGCTCCCTACTTTGGTATAAAGGTCTGGTATTCTGCACCTCTAAAGTTACCCATCATCGATCCTCTCGTCTATGCTATAAGTTTCCTGATTCTTATTAGCTATGTACCTAAGCAGCCTTCTCTTTTATCTTTAAGTTTAAGATCCTCATGGCAGGCTTATGGTGTTCATATGAATGGGTACATTGAGAAGCATGGTGAAAAATCTCTTTGGATTGGTAAGAGAAGTGATGAGAAGCAAACTTACCCTGGGATGCTAGATCATCTTGTTGCTGGTGGCCTGGTATCGTTCTTCTTTCCTCTATTTTCTGTTCAAGTCCTTTTGTGCTTCATTAGCGCTTCAATTGAAGATGGGTAACAGTAGTTGCTGGAATCTTATATGCATTAGATGACAATCTTGAAACTCCTATTTCAGAATATCTACTCTCTAATAATATGTATAAATACTTCCCATTTTTATAATTGCCTAGAGATTTCCACCAGTTCTGGACATGTTATGAAGATAATGCTGAATGCTCCTCGTAAGACCTATAGCCTGTAGACTGTCACTGGCCAATTGCTTGAATCAGAATGATTAAATTATTTGGATTTTTCAGGTACCTATTCAATCTATCTTAGTCTTAATAAAGTAATTATTATTGAAAGACTAAATCCAGTCTTGCTGGGGTTATCTTTTTTCCTATAAAATCATCTGGTGAACAATGTCCTTAGCGCCCCCATATTAGTCAAGCCAGGTGACTTCATATTTAGAAAATTAGGCTGCTTAAAATGGTGACCTTTGGAATTATAATTTTTCATGGAAATACAGGTTATGGATTCGACTGGCAGGCTCAAATCCATCGGTTACAGAAGTGATGCACAGTACCCTTTTGATTTTCACGTGAAACTGTATAGCTGTTAACTTACGTTGACTACATATGGAAATTTTCAGCCTTACGGAATCTCCTGTAAAGAGAATATCATCAAGGAATGTGAAGAGGAAGCAGGAATACCAAGATCCATGTCAACCAAGTAACATGCAAACTGCTGTTAGAAGTTCTAGTTTTTCTGTACTGTGATACATGAATGTTTTGCAATGCAAACAACTGCACTCATAAGTACCAATGTTTTGTTTTGCTAGCGCTACTTCTGTTGGAGCCGTTTCTTACATGGATATCAATGGGTTTAGATACAAAAGGGATGTTCTGTTCTGCTATGACCTTAGACTTCCTGTAGATTTCGTTCCTAATAATGAAGGTACACACAACTAAAACATTAATGCTAATATGCTGTTTTCCCATTCGTTAACCAGTGTGCTGCCAAAATATCTTGCAGATGGAGAAGTTGATAGCTTCAGGCTAATCCCTGTACCACATGCTGCAAACATTATACGGAGGACAGATTTTTTCAAGTCAAACTGCAACCTTGTGATCATTGACTTCCTCTTCCGTCATGGGTAGTATATGCATTATTCCCCTAGTGGTGCAATTTCAAGAACAAATCTTCTCAGCTGTTGACATGGTGATCTTTCGTCCAGGTACATAAACCCAGACTGTAATGGGTACCTGAAGCTGCTGACAAGTTTGAGGAGTGGTGATTGTTCCTAGGGCTTGCAGTTCTCTGTTCAAACAGAAGAATCAGATTACCAGCATTAATCGCTGATTTTTTGGAGTAAGCTAGATGGTTATCCATCAAAATCAGAAAGTTTTAAGTACAAGCTGTACATGCATTTTTGTTCTGAAAATGCATTTTCGTTTGCATATTATCTATGACTCTTCAGTGAGTTTAGGTAGGTAGGAAAAATTTAGGAGGAAAGGGGGACATAATAAAAGGAACATTTCTTGTTCAGTTTAGCTGGATGATTTGTGTCAGTTGCACACTTGCACTATCTATTAATCTATGTATGTATACATGGTGCTGAACATGGTCTGTTTAGGCCTGCTTATTTCTGCAGTCTTTTATATGCTTGTGCTATTGGCTATTTTCTTGCAATTTTTTTTTGAAATGGTTTTGGTAACTGCAGGCCTGAAGCTGAACACCGCGTGCGCTCTCATCCAGCAGAACGGAAGTTCGAGATCACTCTTTATCAAGCTGTATTGAGCTTCGACTAATCAAGCCATATGCTTGACAATGTGCTTATTTGTTTTAGCATCAATTGCTTAATGCTTTTCCATAGGTGCATATATAAGTAGCTTTAATAAATAAATACTGCTCCCTTCGGCTCAAATTAATTGACGAGACTATACAATGGCCATTTTTACCAAAAACTCCTCATATTCAAATTCTTAACAGAAAACTCCACCACAACAATTCACAGAACTCCGTCCGCTCTCGAGTGAGCTCCGCCCGTGACCCGCCGTCCTCCCTGTGTGCTGCAGTCGGCCGGCTGATGAGAAACACTAGTAGATGAGAAGAAAGAAAACATATGCTAGATCTGTTTGACTATTTCTAGATGCTTTCACTCTAGTGTAGTATTTTTTTCCTTTTCTTTTCTATCCTACCTACTGTTTTCTAGAGTCTTTTACTCCCTCCGTTCTTAAATATTTGTTTCCTAGAGTCTTTTACTCCCTTCGTTCTTAAATATTTGTCTTTAGAAACGGAAGGAGTAGTTGTGAGTAGTTATGAGTAGAATGGTGAAACTTACATAATGTTTTCTAGAGTATTCCAGTTATAAGTAGAAGTATGTGAAGGCTTCCCAAAGTCTTATAAATAAAGGTCCTCACCTCTACTTTGCACCAGACTATGTACCCCTACCTATAATAGAACTCGTGGTCATCTTCTGCCACCCTGACGCCCATGAGCTCTTTGCCATCAGAATGCTGCTCGACACTTTTGGCAACGCCTCGGGTCTTCGAACCAACTTCCTCAAGTGTTCCGCTTCACCCATCAGATGTGGCGACAACCACCTCGCCACCATTGGCGCCTCCCTCTCCTGCCCGATGGCGGAATTCCCTATCAAATACCTCGGGCTACCGCTCTTAACTCGCAAAGTGCCGGCCTCCGCCCTCCTTCCGCTCATCGACAAGCTCACCATGAAGCTCGCCACCTGGAAAGCCTCTCTGCTGTCCCGTGGCTAGCGGCTTGCTCTAGTCAAACACGTACTCACCGCCATGCCTGTGCATATCCCGTTAGCGCTAGCACTACACCCAGCGATCCTCGAGGTCAACATGCTCATTCGAGATTTCCTTTGGCATGGCAACAAGGATGCCCATGCTGGTTCCTGCACCGTCTCGTGGCAAAAGGTGTGCCATCCCCTCGCGCCTGGTGGGCTGGGGATCCGCGACCTGCACCGTACTGGCGTCGCCCTCCGCACCAGGTGGCTATGGTTGCAGCGCACCGACCCTGAGCGCTCCTAGAAACATCTCCACCTTCCGTCCGATCACGAGGCCTCTGTGCTCTTCCGTGCTTCCACGACCTGGACCATCGGCAATGGAAACACCTGCAAGTTCTGGCAGGATCACTGGCTCAACGGGCGCTCCATCCTCGAGATTGCCTTACACCCCCGCGCGGTTATTGAATATGTCGAGCTTTGGAGGCTGCTCCAAGCTATCCAGCTCTCCAACGAACCCGAGAAGCTCTCCTGGAAATGGACGGCCGATGGGAACTACTCCGCGCGATCAGCCTACCACGCGCTGTTCATTGGCGCCACCACCGCGCCATTCTGGCGCCCCATCTGGAAGACTTGGGCTCCTTCCAATGCGAAGATTTTCCTCTGGCTTGCCTCTCTCAACAGATGCTGGACCGCCGACCGGAGAGCGCGCCACAATCTTCCTCATGACCCCATTTGCAAGCTGTGTAGCCAAGACAACGAGACTCTGCACTGCCTTCTCGTCGGCTGCGTCTTCTCGCGCATCATTTGGCACGACATCATGGCATGGTGCCGCATACCCGTCCTTCCCCCTGATGGCACTTCCAGCTTCTTCGACTGGTGGATGGCAACGACGACCAGCGCGCCAGCCTGCCTCCGCAAAGGGATCAACTCCATCATCATCCTCACCTCTTGGGCACTTTGGAAGCATCGCAACGCAGCTCTCTTCGACAATGCTGCTCCCTCCTACAACAAGCTTGTCGAGGACATAAAACAAGAGGCGGAACTCTCGGTAAGAGCCGGCGCCAAAGGGCTCGACAGGATCGTTCATGTAACATAAGATGTAAACTATGAGGCTAAGCATCCTCCCTCCCTCGCTGCTCAACTAGCGCCTTGGCCCTCCATCTCATGTGTACGAGGCCCAAGACGGTCATGTAACGCCCCGGATACAACTTTCCATATTTGTAACTCCGACTCTTGCCTTTTCCGGAGATGCGATATGAGATTCCCTTCGTGGTTGGGTTTTTGTCTTCGTTTTGCATTTTGTTCGTGTCATGCATTTCATATCATGTCATCATGTGCATCGCATTTGCATTCATGTTCGTCTCATGCATCCGAGCATTTTCTCCGTTGTCCGTTTCGCAATTCGACACTCCTACATGCACCCGGCGCACCCCTCTTGCCTCTTTTCATGAGCGGGTGTTAAACATTCTCGGAATGGACCAAGATTTGCCAAGTGGCCTTGGTACATCACCGGTAGACCGCCTGTCAAATTTCGTGCCATTTGGAGTTCGTTTGATGCTCCAACGGTTAACCGGGTAACCGCAAAAGCCTCTTGTGTGTTGCAGCCCAACACCCCTCCAAAATGGCCCAATAACCCATCTAAATCATCTCCATCTCCTCCGTCGTAGGATCACGATCGTGTGGGCGAAAACTACACCTCATCTGGACACTCCCACCTCCTTCTACCTATAAATATGTGCCCCTCTCCGAAATTCGCGGTCAAACCCTAGCTATCTTCATCCTCGCGCTGCCGGACACGTCCAACCCCAACCAGACATGTCCGCGCCGCCGCCCCGGGCCAATCCCACCTCACCA
>NW_024116623.1:0-50843 GCF_003073215.2 Triticum urartu
TCGCGCGTACCATATCCCCCCGCTCACTGCTCAGCCACATGAGGAGAAGCTTCTTCCCTCGCCTGCCCGAATCCACTTCCCCGCTGGCTCGCAGGCACCGAAAACCCCAATGGCAGAACCGACTGACATGCAAAGCCGCGATTGGAATTCCCTCCCCAATGTTCTCTTGGAGCAGATCCGTAGTCGTATGGACCTACTCAGCACCGTCCGTCTGGCCGCATGCTCGGTGTCTTTGTACCGTCTACTCATCTGCAACTGGCCGGCTCTTTTCAAGACACCCTGCTTGCTGATGCCCGATCCTCACAGGTGGCCCAAACACCGACTTGACAATCCTATAGAGGTTGCCGTGGTGCCCCTCGACATGCTACCACTACCCGTCCACATGTCCTTCATGCGCGGCCACTACTTGGCGGGCATGAAGGCCAACTGGATCGTCATCATCCACCACACCGGTAGTCCGTGGCATCTCGTGGATATCTACACCCAGCGAGAGATCACCCTTCCATCATTGGATACCGCCGCCATCGAGCCTCGCGGCCCACCGGACACACCTGCCTACTACGCATGAGAAGCGTCAAGCTTTTGGCTCGACCTCTGTTTGCAGAAAGTTGTAATCTGTGAAGTGCCCACACCATCAGAAGACTACATGGATTACAAGCTCATTGCCTTGTTCAACATGGGATTAGTCTATCTGGAATCCGGTCGTCATACATGGTTATGGCTCATCATCAATCCTGTTGAGGCAACATTTCTGTCTGATGCTATAGTGCACGATGGCATCGTTTACGCGGTCGACGCACAGATTGGCTGCCTATACTGGTGGAATCTATCATCGTGTAATTGTTCTATCTCATCTCATCTTTACCTTATGAATACGACTGCCCGTTCATTTGTTACAAATTTAGAATGCATAGCATGTCTATAACCACATCATTGCTATATGTTCCTGTCATTTCCTAGATTTTTATGACCACACATGTTCTTGTTAGAGTTGATATGAGAACAATTGGCATCTAATGATTGTTAGAATATATATTATGAGCATAACATCATGATTGCTATATGTTACTCTCGTTTACAAGATTTTTATAACAACGCATGTTATTGCTTAGAGTTGATATGAGAACAGTAGTAGTAAGTGCTATGGTGGAATATGAGTAGGCGCTGTCATAGCTGTTTTCCTCTCATTGTTACATGATGTTTGAACCATGACATATTGCTAGAATATGAAAGCCATTGGCTTATTTTTTTTAACTTGGGGTATGATTATGACCACGGCATTGCAATTCTCTGTCTATGATATGTGTCACTGTTATAATAATCTTAATTCCACAGATACTCTGAACATGATTGTTTATTTTTGTCCTTTTGGTCTCTAATTTGAATTGTTGCAGCAGACGCAAATGCGCTGGCCTTCATGATTCCAGGACCTGGAATCATACCAGCCGATGGGTGGTGGTTTATCACTCGTTCAGCTGACGGCAGTCATTTGACGCTCATTCGCACGTACCAAATTGACCAAACCATTACATCAAACCACATGCAGTACAATGAGTGGGGCGTTCGTGACATTGATGGCTATGGCTGCTTCATGTTCGAGAAAGATCCCAGCTCCGTTGGGCCAGGCATATTCAACTAGAGGCGGGTTTACAGCCTTGGCAACCACTCCTTGTTCCTCGGGCTCAATTATCCGATCATCCAACCAATCATCGATCATATCACCGGCGATGATTACTATGTTATGCAACTTCCATTCGCGAGGGGTGTGTGTTTACACATCATACCATGGGTTTCATGAATCGCCATATCCAGAGATTCGTCGACACAGCTTGTTGCCAGATAATCTTCAGTGTGTGAAAGGCATCAAGCTTCCATGCGATGGATGGCTTTTGCAAACCCGACATGCGGCGATGTGGTTCATGCCAACAACAAATATGCACAACTTGATTCATGCTGATATCTAGACTGAGCCATGTATTATGCT
This sequence comes from Triticum urartu, assembly GCF_003073215.2. Lineage (NCBI taxonomy): Eukaryota > Viridiplantae > Streptophyta > Magnoliopsida > Poales > Poaceae > Triticum > Triticum urartu. The sequence continues at coordinate 1,985 of NW_024116623.1, forward strand.
GCTGTAGCACGACCCTCTTTTGTTGGATATTATGTACTATTGTTAGTTTGAAGCAATCCTCTGGTTTGAAGGATAGATACCTTCTTGGGATCAAGTGCATCCTAACTCACCTGCGTAGGATGTACTGATAATGATGATGGAGATGCTGTGCAGAAGCCATATATATATATATATATATATATATATATATATATAAGGCTTCAAGTGCGTACTTGTTAGTTAAACCTATGTATAAATTGTGACACTAAATACGACTAGTAAGTAGTACAGTAGCAGTACTAGTATACGTCGGTCAAATTATTCATCATGTCCACACATTGAATTGACGTGACAACATGCTGCGCGTGAGGAGACACAAGAATCCCGGCGACGTGTTCGAGTATTCTGGACTTCAGATTTGGAGTACCACTTATCTGTCGAAATCTTTCATCATTCACTTAAAATTGTCGATTGATCATACATTGAGTACCATATAACTAGAATTACTGATGCAAGTCGAAGAAGGATTGGCCGGTGCTGCCGGCTGGCGTCAAGTTCGATCCCACGGATCAGGAGCTGATCGAGCACCTTGAGGCCAAAGTGAGTGCTGACAGCGCGAGATTTCAGTCTCTCATCGATTTGTTCATACCAACCATCGGCAGCGAGCACGGCATATGCTACACCCAACCTGAGAAACTTCCAGGTAAGACACCGATCGGCCGTCTACTTGCACAAACATATTCCTTTGTTTATAGCTCTATTTTTTCTTTTTAGACGCAGACCTGGTGAAGCAATTACAATTTGACAGTTAATAAAAAGTGAAATAAGTGACTGCAACATGCCAAAGATGTTATGAAAATGCCAACTAGGTACACTAAAACATGTATTCCACAATATTGCAGGTATCACACTAAGTGGCCTAAGGAAGCATTTCTTCCAGCGCAATTCCAGGGCGTTCAAAAGGGGCACGTGGACGCGTCGTAAGATACAGTCAGAGTGCAGCATGCACACGATGTGGCACAAGACCGGCAATACCTTGCCGGTGATGGTCAACGGACGACAGATGGGCAACAAAAAAGGTTCTGGTGCTGCACACCAACAAGAACTTCGACCAGCAGAGGACCAACTGGGTGATGCACCAGTACCACCTTGGGGACCTGGAGCAAGAGAAGGAGCGGGAGCTGGTCCTCTGCAAGATTTTCTACCAGACGAACACTAGGGCCAGGAGTAAAAAGATTATAAGTTAGTTTGGTATTGGTAGTTGTACTACCTTGTCGTCCGCAAGTTGGTATTGTTGTTAACGATCTTTTGGTATGAACTTGCATTTGCTTCCAACCATCATGCCGAGGGCTGACGTGGATATAAAGCTGAATCATTTGTTTCGAAATGAATTTTCAGGCACCTGATTTTTATTTGATGGGTAGCATAAGCACCCGCCGTTCGAATTCCCAGTTCTCCAATTTTTTCGAAACAACTGCATGCACTTATTATCACGATAAAAAAAATATCCGTGCTACATCCCAGTTATCAGTCTGTACTTGTAGAATTCTCTCGTTTATTGAGCATGTACATTGTTTTTTTAGGTCGAGCAAGTTTCAACTGGGTTGTAGACTGCCCAGGGTTGGTTTTGTTTTTAACAGGCCCAGCCCATGACGACAACGGGGCACAAAGATCCAGCAGGTATCTACTGGCCTCTGGCACGCCAGCGTTAGTTATATTTTGTCTTACAACATCCGCATGCAGTTTTTTTTACTGAATCAAACACACAGCCCAGTTCTATTATCCTCTTGAAACGCATGTCCTACATCTGTTTTCTAATCTCTACCTATAGTTTTACTAGTTCATATACACGTATCATTATATTGAAAACACATAAAATTCCCTTTTCATATTTACATCCTTATTTTTGTTGTTTTTCCCACCCAGCGCTGATTTTTTTACCACTGGTGATAGAGGCAAAGGTGTCCCGATGTTTCGATGAGATGGTGGCTATCGTTTTCTTTGGGAGTCGACCTTGACGATCCGACTACGAACGTGCGAGATGTCGCGCCTTAGCAATCGCTAAACCAACTTCCGAGGGGTTATTGACCACGCCAGAGCACGATCAACCTAACCACGAGGGTCTGTTTCCTGCGAGCAAACGAAGAACAAGCAAGAAACTGAGATTGCAATCTGGATATTGCGAATATAAGATGAAAACTTTATTGATCAAGGTGGGGTTCTGTGACGTCTTGGTCTGGTCGTTGGACACGAACGAAGTACGAGAAGTTGCAGCTATGGCGAACTTTTAATCTAAACAAAACCCAAAGTCTAAACGATGCCCTAAGGGCTGTATATATGGAGGAAGAGGGGGGAATTTCGTGGCCCTTGAGGGTGGGGTCTGAAACCAACCCTAACTCTTGTTTCCCCACACATACGGACTCTAAAAATAGCCTATACTTAAGTATTTCGAAATTACATGGGCCTGGCCCATTAATAAGGTGACACAGCACCTAGAATAGCCTATGGACGAATATTATGAAGTGGCATCTTGTATATTTCGTCCAAGTCTTCATGCACTCCTTATGGCGGCTTCAAAGTCCTGAAATCATCACTTGTAACTCCGTTCTTGATCCCCTTGCGCATGCCATCAACTCCATGCGTGTTCTTGCTCCAATGTTCATCCTTCTCCAAGCTAGGCCCTTCATTTATAAGCAAAACAAATGTATCCAATTTAGGCAGCATCATAATCTCATGAACATTAGAATCATTACCAAGAAACGAAAGTACCTGGTAATTTAATTGGCGTGCGCGAGCTCTAGTAATTGGTCCAGTATATGTAACAGTAGGGGCTGTGGGTGTAACAATGGTATTGATGTCCACATCATCCTCCCCTTCTTGAAATGAAGTCGTCCTCGACGGAAGCGCATCTTCCTCACCCAAATAAGGCTTCAAATCTGCAATGTTAAAAGTGGGACTAACCCCAAAATCTACAGGTAGCTCAAGTTTATATGCATTATCATTTATTTTCTCTAACACCTTAAAAGGACCATCAGCACGTGGCATTAGCTTTGATTTGCGCAGATTAGGAAATCTATCTTTATGCAAATGTAACCAAACAAGATCTCCAGGCACAAACACAACATGTTTTCTGCCCTTATCTCCAGCAAGTTTATATTTAGCATTCATACGCTCAATGTTTTCCTTAGTTAACTCATGCATTTTTAAAATCAATTTAGAACGTTCTTTAGCATCAAAATTAACCTTCTCTGAAGATGGAAGAGGCAACAAATCAATAGGTGCACGAGGTAGGAAACCATACACAATTTCAAAAGGGCACATCTTAGTAGTAGAATGCAATGACCGATTATAAGCAAATTCAATATGAGGCAAGCATTCTTCCCACATTTTCTTGTTATTCTTCAAAACAGCCCTAAGCATAGTAGACAATGTTCTATTGACTACTTTAGTTTGTCCATCAGTTTGGGGGTGACAAGTAGTACTGAAAAGCAGCTTAGTCCCCAACTTAGCCCATAAACATCTCCAAAAGTGGCTAAGAAATTTAGTATCATGATCTGAAACAATAGTATTTGGCACACCATGTAAGCGAACAATTTCACGAAAGAACAAATCAGCAACATTAACAGCATCATCGCTTTTATGACATGGTATAAAGTGTGCCATTTTCGAGAATCTATCCACGACAACAAATATGCTATCCCTCCCCTTCTTTGTTTGAGGTAAACCTAAAACAAAGTCCATAGATATATCCTCCCAAGGAACACTAGGTACAGGCAAAGGCATATATAAACCATGAGGATTGAGTCGTGACTTAGCTCTTTGACATGTAGTGCAGCGAGCAACAAAACGCTCAACATCCCGTCTCATCTTTGGCCAAAAGAAATGTGTAGCAAGTATATCCTCCGTCTTCTTGACGCCAAATTGTCCCATTAATCCTCCTCCATGCGCCTCCTGCAACAATAAAAGACGAACGGAGCTAGCTGGAATGCATAGCTTGTTAGCACGAAACACAAATCCATCGTTAAGAACGAACTTGTTCCAAGTTCTCCCTTCCTTACAATTCTGCAATACATCTTTAAATTCAGCATCACGAACATATTGATCTTTGATGGTCTCCAAACCAAATATTTTAAAGTCAAGTTGTGAAAGCATAGTATAACGACGAGACAAGGCATCAGCAATAACATTTTCTTTACCCTTCTTGTGTTTAATGACATAAGGGAAAGTCTCAATGAATTCAACCCATTTAGCATGTCTACGGTTCAGTTTTGCTTGACTTTTAATGTGTTTCAAAGATTCATGATTAGAATGTATAACAAATTCCTTGGGCCAAAAATAATGTTGCCATGTTTCTAAGGTCCGAACAAGAGCATATAATTCTTTATCATAAGTAGAATAGTTCAGACTAGGCCCACTCAATTTTTCAGAAAAGTATGCAATAGGTTTTCCATCTTGTAATAACACACCTCCTAATCCAATTCCACTAGCATCACATTCAAGCTCAAAAGTCTTATTGAAATTAGGAAGTTGGAGTAATGGAGCATGTGTCAACTTATCTTTCAATACCGTGAAGGCTTCTTCTTGTGCGGTACCCCAAACAAAAGGCACATCCTTCTTTGTAAGCTCGTTGAGAGGTGCAGCAATGGTGCTGAAATCTCTCACAAAACGCCTATAGAAACCAGCGAGGCTAAGGAAACTCCTCACTTGTGTGACCGTTTTGGGCTGCGGCCAACTCTCAATAGCTTCAATCTTGGCTTTATCAACTTCAATTCCCTGTGGAGTAATAACATAGCCAAGAAAAGATACTCGGTCGGTGCAAAAGGTCCACTTTCCAAGGTTTCCAAACAAACGTGCATCACGTAGAGCAATAAAAACAGCACGTAAATGTTCCAAATGTTCCTCCAAAGATTTGCTATAAATCAATATGTCATCAAAGTAAACTACCACAAATCGTCCAATGAAAGCACGTAAAACTTCGTTCATTAACCTCATGGAAGTACTAGGTGCATTAGTTAACCCAAAAGGCATGAATAATGATGAGGACATGACTACCTTGGATACGACCAAAAATATTGCATACATGCATATTTGTCAGGTGATTTCTAATGCACACTATTCAATAATCTATTTATGTTATCCAGAACAAAAATACTTCACACACTTTTGTGTTTTGTCTAATTGCAGGTGTATGGGACATTTGTACAATCCACATATGAAGATAAGGGAAAAGGAGAAGTTTATGTTGTGTTCAAAAAGTCCTCTCACGTCACTTTTGGGCCAAGAGAAGATAGAGTCCAAGTCTTTCACGTTCTGGATTCAGATTCGGACTGCACAGACATACCTGACTCAAAACGCCAACAACTTTTTCATACGGACTCCGAATTGGGTGATTCTTTTTTTGTTGGAAACTAGATTTCGTGCTCTTTCCAACCCAATTGGATTCACCTTCAAATTCGTCCGGGGCGTTGAGTTACGGACGAAACAATCTGACGTTGCAGCAGAATCCGAGTCAAACTACAAGCCCAAAGGTGTTGCATCACCTCCACTTGGGACCATGAGCCTTGTACGACCTAGGGTTAGTTTTAGGCTGCCTTGGGACGTCCTTCCACCTCCTTGGCCGCCACCCCTTGCTCCCATATAAGTAGATCCATCTAGTAGCTTTTTCCTTGGGATTTGTTTAGTTAAAAGTTAGCCATTGCAACTTCGTGTACTTCGTTTGTGTCCAACGACCAGACCAAGACCGCTTACGGATCCCCACCATTATCAATACATCATATAAATTTGCAATATTCGGATTGCTTTATCATATTCTTGCTCGTTCTTCGATTGCTTGCAGGAATAGACCTTCGTGGTCAGGCTGACCGTGCTTCCGGCATCGTCAGTAACCTCAGGAGTTTGGTTTAGCGATTGCTAAGGCGCAACGTCGTGCACGTTTGTAGTCGGATCGTCAAAGTCGTCTCCACCAAATCGATAGTTATCATCTCATCGAAAGATCGGGACCCTCGCCTCTATAAAGTGGTATCAGTTTTCAGGTTGCTCGGTGAGAATTTCCGGTTTTCCTAGATTAGATTTATTTTCTTACCTATTGTCCAAGAAAAAGCCACAAAAAAGAGTTAGATCTATTCATCCTTGGTCCAAACCAGTCCGAGCCTTTGCAATTTTCTTTTCATTGCTTGCATAGTTGAATTATCGGTTGCATCGTCGTGTCGAGTTGCTGGTTTTAGTGTCTAGGCCGTCCTCGGCGTTGCTTAATCTGAAATGTGGCTAACAAAAGAGACAAGGTGTACATGTTGTATATGTATATGTCATCCAGTTTAACTTCCCTTGATTTTTGCACGTATGACACATGTATACATGAGTAACTTTCATAGTTCATAAAAACTAAAGCCAAAAAATTATCACAAGAAGTAGAAGGCATGAAAATATTAGAACTCACTTTGGACATATAAGTGAAGCTCTTATTCATTTCAAAAGATTCGCAATGTTCATCATTAAACCATCCCAACTTTGGTGAATAAACCTTACTCGCATCAAATTTACATGCTACAACATGCTTAAATAAGCAAACATGCAATAAGTCATTGGACACAGAATCATCACCAAGATTGGAGGCCATATCAAAATGATTAAACATTAGTTCTTTTGCATCAACAGTTAATTCAATGGGTGCACTCAAAATTATTGATATTTCAGTTGTTTGATCACATGACGCATTCATGACAGTAACAAGATTCTCTAAAATAGGTGGTGTGCTCAAATCAACAGGTAACTCAATACATGACGCATTCAAGTTAACTAGGCATGCATCATTCTCATGTGAAGTTATATCATCAATACCTTTACTGTTAGCTTGTGGCAAAGATGTAGCTGATGTAGGTACGGACGTTGACAATGTACCATACCCTTGAGATGATGCCGCGCTCATAATCCGAGGTGCAATGATGGAGGAACCCACCGGCGGTGGCGAGCATGAACTGGAATAGTAGTTGTTGTAGTCACCTAATGCATCCTCCTTTATCTGTCTCTCAAAGGTACAAGCACGGACATACATACCAGTAATGCAATGAGGAATATACTGAAATCTTGCCTGAATATCATGGTTCAAACCACCAAAAAATCTATTCATTGTATCATTCTCAGATTCTTCTATGTCACAATGATGCATATAAGATTTGAACTCTTGGTAGTAAGTATGAACAGTGTTGTTGCCTTGTTTAAATTGGTCAAATTTGCGAAGCAATTCACGACGATAATAAGGAGGGAAAAATTGTTGTCTCATTACAGCTTTCAAAACTTTCCAAGTTGTGGGTTGGTTATCAATGTTTTTCTTACAATGTACACTCCACCAAACAGAAGCAAAATCAGTAAATGCTCTAGTGGCTGCTCGCACTCGCTCAAGTTCAGAAAAGTCATGGTGACTAAAAACTTGTTCTACTTCAAGCTCCCAAGCTAGATATGTAGTAGGATTAAATCTACTCTCAAATGACGGTAAAAAGATAACCTGACCATGTGCTTGTGTGTGTTGTCCCAACTCTCGTGATGGTGAAGATGTGTCCGTCGTCCAAGAACTTCTATCTTCGGAACCTGTCATGATTAGTAGAAACAAGAAACAAAATTCAAGAATAATGTTCCTATGAACTACTAGGGTGTGGTGGTAAAGCACTCACAGTAAAGCAAATATCAATATCTTACAAGTTCTTACCAAGCAACAGGTGGTGACAGGCAACCAACGGTGTCAAATAACTCTGAAGATTGTGTAAAGCGATTGCCAGGGGAACGTACGTATACACGGTGTAGAAATATGTGGAGCTGGGTTGGCTATATATGGTAGCAAAAGATTAGCAATAATCAATTCAGAGATGCAATGTTGAATAAACGCTCAACGACGATACTGTGCTGGTCCTAGGCTAGACCGAACTAGAGACGCGAGCCTAGAACACTAATGAGGTCACGTCGTAGCACAACTAGCATCAAAGAAGGATACTAAGTAGCTCTGGACAGCAAGATATAAGTGAAGATCACAACGGCAGTAAAGATAATGATGTGAAACAACAGCCAAGCAGGATATATCAACAACTTTGTCTCCAACTTTCATCTGAAAAAGTTTGTGCCGATTTTTTTGATTTTTTTTTCTCTGACTTTTTTTCTCTTTTTTTTCTTGTTTTTTTCTCTCTTTTTTTCTCTCCCTCTTTCCAAAACAAACTAGATAAGACGCAGATTGGATCAAGGGAAGATGTGAACGATCTCAACTATTATTATGACAATGAATGGTGGGTAGCACGTGGTGGAAATTGATGGATGGGTGGTGGACAGCGGAAGAGATAATGATGCAGAGGTGGCGTGACTAATGTGAACAGAACTCGAAACTCTAAACGAACTAGACACTAAGACCAGCAACTCGACACGACGATGCAACCGATAATTCAACTATGCAAGCAATGAAAAGAAAATTGCAAAGGCTCAGACTGGCTTGGACCAAGGATGAATAGATCTAACTCTTTTTTGTGGCTTTTTCTTGGACAATAGGTAAGAAAATAAATCTAATCTAGGAAAACTGGAAATTCTCACCGAGCAACCTAAAAACTGATACCACTTTATAGAGGCGAGGGTCCCGATCTTTCGATGAGATGATAACTATCGATTTGGTGGAGACGACTTTGACGATCCGACTACAAACGTGCACGACGTTGCGCCTTAGCAATCGCTAAACCAAACTCCTGAGGTTACTGACGATGCCGGAAGCACGGTCAGCCTGACCACGAAGGTCTATTCCTGCAAGCAATCAAAGAACGAGCAAGAATATGATAAAGCAATCTGAATATTGCAACTATATATGAGGTATTGATAATGGTGGGGATCTGTAAGCGGTCTTGGTCTGGTCGTTGGACACAAACGAAGTACACGAAGTTGCAATGGCTAACTTTTAACTAAACAAATCCCAAGGAAAAAGCTACTAGATGGATCTACTTATATAGGAGCAAGGGGTGGCGGCCAAGGAGGTGGGAGGACGTCCCAAGGCAGCCTAAAACTAACCCTAGGTCGTACAAGGCTCATGGGCCCAAGTGGAGGTGATGCAACACCTTTGGGCTTGTAGTTTGACTCGGATTCTGCTGCAACGTCAGATTGTTTCGTCCATAACTCAACGCTCCGGACGAATTTGAAGGTGAATCCAATTGGGTTGGAAAGAGCACGAAATCTAGTTTCCAACCAAAAAAGAATCACCCATTCGGAGTCCGTATGATAAAGTTGTTGGCGTTTTGAGTCAGGTATGTCTGTGCAGTCCGAATCTGAATCCAGAACGTGAAAGACTTGGACTCTATCTTCTCTTGGCCCAAAAGTGACGTGAGAGGACTTTTTGAACACAACATAAACTTCTCCTTTTCCCTTATCTTCATATGTGGATTGTACAAATGTCCCATACACCTGCAATTAGACAAAACACAAAAGTGTGTGAAGTATTTTTGTTCTGGATAACATAAATAGATTATTGAATAGTTTGCATTAGAAATCACCTGACAAATATGCATGTATGCAATATTTTTGGTCGTATCCAAGGTAGTCATGTCCTCATCATTCATTGATGGGATGGTTGAGGTCATTCAAAAAGCGTGCCATTGTTTGTTCATCGTCTTCCATGACATTGGCTCTTATCATTGCAATCTCCATCTCCTTATAGTATTCGTCAACGCTCTTGGTACCTTGCTTGAGTTGTTGGAGTTTCTTGAAGAGGTCACAGTTGTAGTAGGTAGGAACGAAGCATGCTCTCATGACATCTTTCATTTGCGCCCAAGTAGTGATGGGTGGATCACCTCTTGCCTCTCAGTGCTCAATGACTTGTTCCCACCAAATAAGGACATAGTCTTGGAACTCAAGGCTTGCCATCGCGATCTTCTTCTCTTCTTCATAATTGTGCAAACGGAAAATCTTGTCAACTTTCAATGCCCATGAAAGGTACTCTTTCGTGATAGAGGCGAGGGTCCCGATCTTTCGATGAGATGATAACTATCGATTTGGTGGAGACGACTTTGACGATCCGACTACAAACGTGCACGACGTTGCGCCTTAGCAACCGCTAAACCAATCTCCTGAGGTTACTGACGATGCTGGAAGCACGTCAGCCTGACCACGAAGGTCTATTCCTGCAAGCAATCGAAGAACGAGCAAGAATATGATAAAGCAATCTGAATATCACAAATATATATGAAGTATTGATAATGGTGGGGATCCGAAAGCGGTCTTGGTCTAGTCGTTGGACACAAACGAAGTACACGAAGTTGCAATGGCTAACTCTTAACTAAACAAATCCCCAGGAAAAAGCTACTAGATGGATCTACTTATATAGGAGCAAGGGGTGGCGGCCAAGGAGGTGGGAGGACGTCCCAAGGCAGCCTAAAACTAACCCTAGGTCGTACAAGGCTCATGTTGCTGGTCTTAGAGTCTAGTCTTTTAGAGTTTCAAGTTCTGGTCATAAGTTGTCACGCCGCCGCCGCACCATCATCATCGCCTTGCCATCTACCACCATTGCTTATCCTCCACCGCTCTGAATCCGTATCCATATACCACCACCAATCTGTATCCATATACCACCACTAATCTGTATCCATATACCACCACTGCTACCATATACCACCACCGCTGCCATATACCACAACCATATATCCACCACCAATCCGAGTTCTTCTCATATTAGGTTTGTTTTTGAGATCAATCTAAATTCCGATTCGTGTTTCCTTGCCTGCGTAGGTCTCGGAAAAAGAAAGAGTCTGGAGACCCCCGGGCAGTTTTTAGGCCAAAATTTCGGTGACCAAAAATATTTTTTCCCAAACCTATTTTTAGGCTTTTCTAAGTCTTTTGAGCCACGTGCCATCATAGTGATTTTTTGTCGCACTTTTTCGTCGTCGCTGCCCTGATTTCCGGAAAAAAAAGTCGAAAAAAAATTCCGTGCCTATCCTATCAGTTTGACGAGGGAAGAGTTTTGAGACACTCTCCATTATAGTGATTTTTCGCAAAAAAAGAGGAGCGCAAAAAAAAGGAGCGCACAAAAAAAAGCGAAAAAAAATTTCCAGAGTGTGCTTTTCCCTTGTTTACGTGCAACATCGTGATTTTGTAGTGTTCTAGGCTCGCGTCTCTAGCACGGTCTAGCCTAGGACCAGCACAGTATCGTCGTTGAGCATTTATTCAACTTTGCATCTCTGAATTGATTATTGCTGACCCTTTTTGCTACCATACTATAAGCCTTCCCAGCTCCACATACATCTACGTCGTGCATTTGACTCTCCCTGGCAATCGCTCTATAAAAGCTTTTGAGAGTTTTGACTACAACGGTTGCCGATCACCGCCTACTGCTGGGTAAGAACTGGTAAGAATTTGAGATTTGCTTGACGGATTTGTGACACCCGCCACCACCACTACTTGTTAGTAGTCTGTAGGATCATATTCTTGTGTGTTTCTATTGTTGCTAACCATGACAGGATCACAAGCCGATGAGACTGACTGGGAGAACTTGACGAACAAGGAGCTTCATGATAAGTTTCAGCAAATGATGAGTGGACAGGTGCAAGATGTGCTAAACAGATTTGAAGAGGCCATGGAGAAGATAGATGGCATGGAGAAGACGTTTGAAACAAAGCTCGATAACAAGTTTGCTGAATTGCTTTCGCGTTTTCCACCACCACCGACTACCTCTGCAACAACAGCAACAAGACCAACTACCTCCACGTCGGGAAACAGCCCTCCGTCGAGCGAACCGTGTCCCTCTTCAGCCGGGCCAAACTGCTGGTGCTGCTGTTGATACTTCTGTGGCTCCTGCTGCTGATGCGGAGGAGGATGATTTTGCTGGCGATTACGAGGATGAGGTTGATCAAAATCAGAACTACGTGCCACCACCAGCACAGCAACCATCAGGTCGTCCACATGCAAATAATGGCAATGGTAGGGCTCACCCTCAGGTACGAGATCATGACCATCTCCCTAAACTAAAATTGAATATTCCACCATTTGAGGGTAGATATGTTCCTGATATATATCTTACTTGGGAGTTAGAAACTGAACAACGATTTACATGTTTACAATATCCCGAGGAGAGACGTGTTCCTGCTGCTGTTTGTGCATTCACTAGTTTTGCATGTGTTTGGTGGTCTGAGCATTGTAGATTATATCCCATTCCTGCTACTTGGGCTGCTTTGAAAACTGCTATGCGTACTCGTTGGGTTCCACCATATTATCAACGTGAATTACTTCAAAAATTGCAGCGCTTAAGACAGGGAAAAAATTCTGTAGAAGAATATTATCAGGAATTACAAACTGGCATGATTAGATGTGGTATTGTTGAGGAGAATGAAGCTATGCTTGCACGTTTTATGGGTGGATTAAATAGAGAGATTCAGACGATTCTAGAGTATAAGGAGTATACTAATATCACTCGTTTATTCCATCTTGCTTGTAAAGCTGAACGTGAAGTGCAGGATCGACAGGCATTGGCGCGGACTAACTTTTCTGCAGGTCGACCTTCTTCATGGACACCACGTGCATCATCTACTTCCACACGTTCTGCTACACCGGCGCCTCCGTCGGCTGCCACCTCCAACCGTGATACAATAAAGCAGGCACAATCACCACTATCTGCCAAGAGCACACCTTTTGGGCCTGCTTCATCCATGGCATCAACAGGGCAAACACATGATATTATTTGTCGACTTTGCAAGGGTGGAGGTCATTATGCGAGAGAATGCCCATCTAAGCGTGTGATGATTGTTACTGAGGATGGTGGGTATGAGTCCGCTAGTGACTATGATGAGGAGACTTTGGCTCTTATTACACGTGACGAACACGGTGGAGACGATTCTGATCATGAGACGCAATACATGGCTCCTGAAGATGCTGACAGGTATGAATGTTTAGTTGCTCAACGTGTTTTGAGTGTGCAGGTTACACAAGCTGAGCAAAATCAGAGGCATAATTTGTTCCATACAAAGGGAGTTGTGAAGGAACGTTCTGTTCGTGTGATCATAGATGGAGCGAGTTGCAACAACTTGGCTAGCATGGAGATGGTGGAGAAGCTATCTCTCACCACAAGACCACATCCACATCCTTACTACATCCAATGGTTCAACAACAGCGGCAAGGTTAAGGTAACACGTACTGTTCGTGTGCATTTTAGTATCTCTACATATGCTGATTATGTTGATTGTGATGTGGTACCTATGCAAGCATGTTCCTTATTACTTGGTAGACCATGGCAATTTGATAAAAATTCTGTACACCATGGTAGAAACAATCAGTATACTCTTGTTCATAACGATAAAAATATTACTTTGCTTCCTATGACTCCTGATTCCATTTTGAAAGATGATATTAATAGAGCTAATAAAGCAAAACAGGAGACAAATAAGAGTGAAAATCAGATTGTGGCAAAAGAATTTGAGCACCAAATGAAGCCTAATAATAAACCATCTACTGTTGTTTCTGAAATTAAATTGAAAAATGCATGTTTACTTGCCACCAAATCTGATATTGATGAGCTAGATTTTAGCAAATCTGTTTGCTATGCTTTTGTGTGCAAAGAGGCATTATTTTCATTCGAGGACGTGCCTTCCTCTTTGCCCCCCGCTGTCACTAACATTTTGCAGGAGTTCGCTGATGTTTTTCCACAAGACGTGCCACCGGGATTACCACCTATTCGAGGGATTGAGCATCAAATTGACTTAATTCCCGGTGCTTCGCTACCCAACCGTGCACCATACCGTACCAATCCAGAGGAGACGAAGGAGATTATGCGTCAAGTACAGGAGCTGCTCGACAAAGGTTATATACGCAAATCTCTTAGTCCTTGTGTTGTTCCTATTATACTAGTGCCTAAAAAGGATGGTACGTCGCGTATGTGTGTTGATTGTAGAGGCATTAATAATATTACTATTCGTTATCATCATCCTATTCCTAGGCTTGATGATATGCTTGATGAATTGAGTGGCTCTACAATATTCTCCAAAGTTGATTTGCATAGTGGATACCATCAAATTCGTATGAAATTGGGAGATGAATGGAAAACAACATTTAAAACTAAGTTTGGTTTATATGAGTGGTTAGTCATGCCTTTTGGGTTAACTAATGCGCCTAGTACTTTTATGAGATTAATGAACGAAGTTTTACGTGCTTTCATTGGACGATTTGTGGTAGTCTATTTTGATGATATACTGATTTATAGCAAATCTTTGGAAGCACATTTGGAACATTTACGTGCTGTTTTTATCGCTCTACGTGATGCATGTTTGTTTGGTAACCTTGGGAAGTGCACCTTTTGCACCGACCGAGTATCTTTTCTTGGCTATGTTGTTACTCCACAGGGAATTGAAGTTGATAAGGACAAGATTGAAGCTATTGAGAGTTGGCCGCAGCCCAAAACGGTCACACAAGTGAGGAGTTTCCTTGGCCTCGCTGGTTTCTATAGGCGTTTTGTGAGAGATTTCAGCACCATTGCTGCACCTCTCAACGAGCTTACAAAGAAGGATGTGCCTTTTGTTTGGGGTACCGCACAGGAAGACGCCTTCATGGTATTGAAAGATAAGTTGACACATGCTCCTTTACTCCAACTTCCTGATTTTAATAAGACTTTTGAGCTTGAATGTGATGCTAGTGGAATTGGATTAGGAGGTGTGTTATTACAAGATGGCAAACCTGTTGCATACTTTTCTGAAAAATTGAGTGGGCCTAGTCTGAACTATTCTACTTATGATAAAGAATTATATGCTCTTGTTCGGACTTTAGAAACATGGCAACATTATTTGTGGCCCAAAGAATTTGTTATACATTCTGATCATGAATCATTGAAACACATTAAAAGTCAAGCAAAACTGAACCATAGACATGCTAAATGGGTTGAATTCATTGAGACTTTCCCTTATGTCATTAAACACAAGAAGGGTAAAGAAAATGTTATTGCTGATGCATTGTCTCGTCGTTATACTATGCTTTCACAACTTGACTTTAAAATATTTGGTTTGGAGACCATCAAAGATCAATATGTGCATGATGCTGAATTTAAAGATATATTGCAGAATTGTAAAGGTAGAACATGGAACAAGTTCGTCGTTAATGATGGATTTGTGTTTCGTTCTAACAAGCTATGCATTCCAGCTAGCTCCGTTCGTCTTTTGTTGTTGCAGGAGGCGCATGGAGGAGGACTAATGGGACACTTTGGCGTGAAGAAGACGGAGGATATACTTGCTACACATTTTTTTGGCCAAAGATGAGACGGGATGTTGAGCGTTTTGTTGCTCGCTGCACTACATGTCAAAAAGCTAAGTCACGACTCAATCCTCATGGTTTATATATGCCTTTGCCTGTACCTAGTGTTCCTTGGGAGGATATATCTATGGACTTTGTTTTAGGTTTACCTCGAACAAAGAAGGGGAGGGATAGCATATTTGTTGTTGTGGATAGATTCTCGAAAATGGCACACTTTATACCATGTCATAAAACGATGATGCTATTAATGTTGCTGATTTGTTCTTTCGTGAAATTATTCGCTTGCATGGTGTGCCAAATACTATTGTTTCAGATCGCGATACTAAATTTCTTAGCCACTTTTGGAGATGTTTATGGGCTAAGTTGGGGACTAAACTGCTTTTTAGTACTACTTGTCACCCCCAAACTGATGGACAAACTGAAGTAGTCAATAGAACATTGTCTACTCTGCTTAGGGCTGTTTTGAAGAATAATAAGAAAATGTGGGAAGAATGCTTGCCTCATATTGAATTTTCTTATAATCGTTCATTGCATTCTACTACTAAGATGTGCCCTTTTGAAATTGTGTATGGTTTCCTACCTCGTGCACCTATTGATTTGTTGCCTCTTCCATCTTCAGAGAAGGTTAATTTTGATGCTAAAGAACGTTCTGAATTGATTTTAAAAATGCATGAGTTAATTAAGGAAAACATTGAGCGTATGAATGCTAAATATAAACTTGCTGGAGATAAGGGTAGAAAACAGGTTGTGTTTGCGCCTGGAGATCTTGTTTGGTTACATTTGCGTAAAGATAGATTTCCTAATCTGCGCAAATCAAAGCTAATGCCACGTGCTGATGGCCCTTTTAAGGTGTTAGAGAAAATAAATGATAATGCATATAAACTTGAGCTACCTGCAGATTTTGGGGTTAGTCCCACTTTTAACATTGCAGATTTGAAGCCTTATTTGGGTGAGGAAGATGAGCTTCCGTCGAGGACGACTTCATTTCAAGAAGAGGAGGATGATGAGGACATCAATACCATTGTTACACCCACAGCCCCTACTGTTACATATACTGGACCAATTACTAGAGCTCGCGCACGCCAATTAAATTACCAGGTACTTTCGTTTCTTGGTAATGATTCTAATGTTCATGAGATTATGATGCTGCCTAAATTGGATACATTTGTTTTGCTTACAAATGAAGGGCCTAGCTTGGAGAAGGATGAACATTGGAGCAAGAACACGCATGGAGTTGATGGCATGCGCAAGGGGATCAAGAACGGAGTTACAAGTGATGATTTCAGGATTTTGAAGCCGCCATAAGGAGTGCATGAAGCCTTGGACGAAATATACAAGATGCCACTTCATAATATTCGTCCATAGGCTATTCTAGGTGCTGCGTCACCTTATTAATGGGCCAGGCCCATGTAATTTCGAAATACTTAAGTATAGGCTATTTTTAGAGTCCGTATGTGTGGGGAAACAAGAGTTAGGGTTGGTTTCGGACCCCACCCTCAAGGGCCACGAAATTCCCCCCTCTTCCTCCATATATACAGCCCTTAGGGCGTTGTTTAGACTTTGGGTTTTGTTTAGATTAAAAGTTCGCCATAGCTGCAACTTCGCGTACTTCGTTTGTGTCCACGACCAGACCAAGACGTCACAGAACCCCACCTTGATCAATAAAGCTTTCATCTTATATTCGCAATATCCAGATTGCAATCTCAGTTTCTTGCTTGTTCTTCGTTTGCTCGCAGGAAACAGGCCCTCGTGGTCAGGTTGATCGTGCTCCGGCGTGGTCAATAACCCCTCGGAAGTTGGTTTAGCGATTGCTAAGGCGCGACGTCTCGCACGTTCGTAGTCGGATCGTCAAGGTCGACTCCCACAGAAAACGATAGCCACCATCTCATCGAAACATCGGGACACCTTTGCCTCTATCAATAGAAGTAGATTCATCATAAGTATCATGTATAGCAGAAGTGGCATCATCAATAACATGCGACATATCAGAAAGAATAGCAGAAGCAGGTTTAGGTGTCGCAAGCTTACTCAAAACAGAAGGTGAATCAAGTGCAGAGATAGATGGCAGTTCCTTTCCTTCCCTCGTAGTTGAGGGATAAATCTTAGTTCTTGGATCTTTCAAGTTCCTTCATAATGATAAGCAGATATAAATCCAAGTGACTCAAAGAATAGAGCTATGCTCCCCGGCAACGGTGCCAGAAAATAGTCTTGATAACCCACAAGTATAGGGGATCGCAACAGTTTTCGAGGGTAGAGTATTCAACCCAAATTTATTGATTCGACACAAGGGGAGCCAAAGAATATTCTCAAGTATTAGCAGCTGAGTTGTCAATTCAACCACACCTGGAAACTTAATATCTGCAGCAAAGTATTTAGTAGCAAAGTAATATGATAGTAGTGGTAACGGTAGCAAAAGGTAACGGTAGCAAAAGTAATGTTTTTGGTATTTTGTAGTGATGATAGCAATAGCAACGGAAAAGTAAATAAGCGAAGAACAATATATGGAAAGCTCATAGGCAATGGATCGGTGATGGAGAATTATGCCGGATGCGGTTCATCATGTAACAATCATAACCTAGGGTGACACAGAACTAGCTCCAATTCATCAATGTAATGTAGGCATGTATTCCGAATATAATCATACGTGCTTATGGAAAAGAACTTGCATGACATCTTTTGTCCTACCCTCGATCCCAGTGGCAGCGGGGTCCTAATGGAAACTAAGGGATATTAAGGCCTCCTTTTAATAGAGTACCGGAACAAAGCATTAGCACATAGTGAATACATGAACTCCTCAAACTATGGTCATCACCGGTAAGTATCCCGATTATTGTCACTTCGGGGTTAACGGATCATAACACATAATAGGTGACTATAGACTTGCAAGATAGGATCAAGAACTCTCATATATTGATGAAAACATAATAGGTTCAGATCTGAAATCATGGCACTCGGGCCCTAGTGACAAGCATTAAGCATAGCAAAGTCATAGCAACATCAATCTCAGAACATAGTGGATACTAGGGATCAAACCCTAACAAAACTAACTCGATTACATGATAGATCTCATCCAACCCATCATCGTCCAGCAAGCCTATGATGGAATTACTCACGCACGGCGGTGAGCATCATGAAATTGGTGATGGAGGATGGTTGATGATGACGATGGCGACGGATTCCCCTCTCCGGAGCCCCGAACGGACTCCAGATCAGCCCTCCCGAGAGGTTTTAGGGCTTGGCGGTGGCTCCATATAGTAAAACGCGATGAATTCTTCTCTCTGATTTTTTTCTCCCCGAAACCAAATATATAGAGTTGGAGTTGAGGTCGGAGGAGCTCCAGGGGGCCCACGAGGTAGGGGGGCGCGCCCCACACCCTTGTGGACAGGTGGTGGGCCCTTGGCCTTCATCTTTTGCAAGGATTTTTTATTATTTCCGAAAAGTTGTTCCATGAAGTTTCAGGTCATTCTGAGAACTTTTGTTTCTGCACATAAATAACACCATGGTAATTCTGCTGAAAACAGCGTCGGTCCAGGTTAGTTCCATTCAAATCATGCAAGTTAGAGTCCAAAACAAGGGCAAAAGTGTTTGGAAAAGTAGATACGACGAAGACGTATCAGGGCACAGCATGATCAATCACTAAGATGATTGTGGTGACCGAAAATTAGCTTATGATGAGGAGTTTAGAGGGTACTTGTTGTAGAAAGTGCCATAATGGCCAGATTAAGAGATAATGAAGGGGTACTCACATACTTGATTGTCATGAGATGAAATTTGGAGGAGGTGGGTTATTTGATCATACTTGATTATCACAAAGCTTCATTCTGGACAAATTGGAAAAATTACACATGGCAATTGGCTAAATGAAATGGGCCAAAACTTGGTGGAGGGAGTTGATATGGATAGGAGAATGTCCTGGTAAATTTTCAGCTTAATTTAAGAAAATATAAAATATAGTTGCTTCACTATTTGAAAATCTGACCAGAATCCAAGATTTGGAGCTGGGCTACATAGATGAGTTACATGAGCTCATATTTGGTGGAAAGTCAAGATTTGGTCATATGAAGGACCTTGCAAAATTTCAACTCATTTGGATATGCCTAGCTAGCACTTCCTTCACAAAGGCTTCCCTCAGACAGGAACTTTGAAAAATTGCTCAGGAATATTTACTAGGCAAATTGAGTTAAATTTTGGCATGGGGCAATTATATGGACATGAAACGATGTCCAAAAAGTTTGGGGTTAATTGGCAAAATATAAATAGCACTTCCTTCACAAAGTGCCATTTAGGGCAGAATAGGAAAATAATTATTGGAGGATTATTTTTGAACATGGCAATGAAATGTTTTGCCATATTTGAGTAAGATAGGACCCAAACAATTTATGAGAATTATTTGGGAATTTTCGGAGTGACAAAAAGATGGGTTTGAAGGGTCATTCCTTTAATAGAAAAAGGAATATTCCCAATAAAAAGAATATTGGATTAGGTCAAGGATGGAAAAGACATGATCTAGGGTTGATGACGAGGATATCAAGCCACTATAAAACCTAGGTAGACATGATCTTCCCAAGTTTCAGAACCACATAGCCACGGAAAAACAAATCAAATTAAGAAATCAAAGAAAATCATCGGAAAAAGAAAAGGGCAAAATCTAGGGTGTTACAAACCTCCCCCCCCCCACCCCCAAAAGAAATCTTGTCCTCAAGATTTGGTTGCTCAGGGAACAAGTAAATATTCTGACTTGAAGAAATCGTTTCCAACTCGGGTTTCTCTGATTTACTCTTATATAATGTTCCCACTGAATTTGATATGACTGACTGCCTTGATCTGGGGTGGTTTGCTTCACCGTATCTGACATTCTGACAGGACTTACCTCATAGGTTCCTGTTCATACTGACTCAAATTTTTCTTTCATATCGGTTGGCTTAGCTGAGGTCCGAAAGATTATCATTACTGACATAAAGTGTCCTTCTCGATATTGATCCTTGCTGGAGGTGTTATTCTTGTATCGGGTACCAAGAATATTCCACGGAGTGGGGAACACATATTCCCATGGAACAAATAATCTCTTCTATCTAGGCATCGGGTTCCTCGAATGTATACATGCTGATAGAGGCGAGGGTGTCCCGATGTTTCGATGAGATGGAGGCTATCGTTTTCTGTGGGAGTCGACCTTGACGATCCGACTACGAACGTGCGAGACGTCGCGCCTTAGCAATCGCTAAACCAACTTCCGAGGGGTTATTGACCACGCCGGAGCACGATCAACCTGACCACGAGGGTCTGTTTCCTGCGAGCAAACGAAGAACAAGCAAGAAACTGAGATTGCAATCTGGATATTGCGAATATAAGATGAAAGCTTTATTGATCAAGGTGGGGTTCTGTGACGTCTTGGTCTGGTCGTTGGACACAAACGAAGTACGCGAAGTTGCAGCTATGGCGAACTTTTAATCTAAACAAAACCCAAAGTCTAAACGACGCCCTAAGGCCTGTATATATGGAGGAAGAGAGGGAACTTCGTGGCCCTTGAGGGTGGGGTCCGAAACCAACCCTAACTCTTGTTTCCCCACACATACGGACTCTAAAAATAGCCTATACTTAAGTATTTCGAAATTACATGGGCCTGGCCCATTAATAAGGTGACGCAGCACCTAGAATAGCCTATGGACGAATATCATGAAGTGGCATCTTGTATATTTCGTCCAAGGCTTCATGCACTCCTTATGGCGGCTTCAAAGTCCTGAAATCATCACTTGTAACTCCGTTCTTGATCCCCTTGCGCATGCCATCAACTCCATGCGTGTTCTTGCTCCAATGGTCATCCTTCTCCAAGCTAGGCCCTTCATTTGAAAGCAAAACAAATGTATCCAATTTAGGCAGCATCATAATCTCATGAACATTAGAATCATTACCAAGAAATGAAAGTACCTGGTAATTTAATTGGCGTGCGCGAGCTCTAGTAATTGGTCCAGTATATGTAACAGTAGGGGCTGTGGGTGTAACAATGGTATTGATGTCCTCATCATCCGCCCTTATAAAGGGATTAGGATTCACTCTTTTCACCCACGCCTTCTTCCTCCTTGCTTACCCATTCTCGCACACTCGAGCTCCAGCGCCCAAGTTCGCGTCTTTCTTCTCAAACCACTCCAAGCATGTCTGGAACGGGAGGCAAGTGGATGGTCTCCTCCGTCACGGAGGAGAACATCACAAAGTTACGGGAAGCCGGATATCTGGCCGCGGATATCGCGCACCGGCTGCCAGATGCAGGGCAGATCATCCCTACGCCCGAACCCCATGAGAGGGTAGTTTTTCTTACTCACTTCGTCCGCGGACTGGGATTTCCTCTCCACCCGTTTATCCGCGGGCTCATGTTCTACTACGGGCTGGATTTTCATGATCTGGCCCCCAATTCCATCCTCAACATCTCGGTGTTTATCGTCGTGTGCGAGGCCTTCCTCTGCATCAGGCCCCATTTCGGCATGTGGCTGAAGACCTTCAATGTCAAACCGAAGGTGGTGGTTAGCCAACAAGTAGAGTGAGGAGGCGCCATGGTGGGCAAAATGCCTAACGTCACCTGGCTCGAAGGCTCCTATGTGGAGACCATAAAGGGGTGGCAATCAGGGTGGTTCTACATCACCGAGCCACGCGACACCAACTGGGTGGCGGCCCCCAAATTTTGATCCGGAATCCCCACGCGACTCACTTCCTGGAAAGACAAGGGCCTGTCCTGGGGTTCTTCGGTAGAGATGACCGGACTCCAGACCTGCATCAGGAACATGATGAGCAAGAAAATCAAGCTCATCAACATGGTCCAGGTCATGCTCTTTCGCCGGATTCTCCCGTGTCAACGACAGGAATTCAATTTGTGGGAGTTCAACCCGGCCAAGCACTAGACGCTGCAAGAGCTCTACGACATGACGCAGAAGGACGTCTGGAGGGTGCTGTTCAAGGGCGCCGAGGTACCTCCTTCCCTCACCGAGGACTGCGGACTCAGCGCAAAGCTCCATGCCAATCCAGTAAGTTTTTATATCTCACAGGGTATTTATTTGCCCCAGTTAAATCATGTGTGGGATCTAAGCTTCCATGTCATTAACAGTACTGGATAAAGATAGCGGAGCAGCTCGATTGCCCAGCCCCCCTGCCTGAAGATCCTGCAGATGCTCTCCTAACAGAGATGCTGGCTCCAGCACCTTACAAGGTGCCGGGGAAGAAGACCAAGAAGAAGGCCACGAGGACCCGAAAGGGTCTCCGGCGCAAGGTTGTATCAGACTCATCGTACGATGACTCCGACGCGCACTCCTCCCACGAAAACGAGGAGGAGGAGGAGGAAAGTTCCCCCCCCCCCAGCCGGGGGAGACAAGAAAAGGAAGGCCAACCCAACCGAGGAGGACGATGGGTCCAAGAAGGGAAGGACCCTCCCTCCGGACTGCTCCACGACGGCCGCCTACAGCGGCGACGAGTGGCTACCCAGGGTCAAGCCCCTGGCGAAGTCGTAAGTATTCGGACACCATAGTAATTCATGGTATGTTTTATTGCACTGCTTTTCCTCATGCTGAACATGATTATGCAGTCCGTCCCGAGCTCATCTCGACGTATCTTCGTCGAGCGGTTCACTGGACTCGTCGGATATGAACAACAGTTCTCTTCCGACCGCCTCCACCCCTCACCCTACAGACAACATCAAGGTGTTGTCTCGAAAGGCACCTAGCCGAGGGGAGGTGGTCCTGGGGGCGCCTCGAGGCGACCTCCCGGACCCTGGGCGCCAAGGGAGCAAAACTCCCACGGGCTCCGAGTTCTGCCCCTAGCCGAACACTGCGCCGGAACCTTCGATGGTTCCGGACTTTGGCAGGCGATCCCCCGTTAAAGGGGGCCAGCCGCCCGTGCCAGTGTCCTTTGTCCACCTAGAGGCATCGGACAACTTGCTAGAAGCGCTTCGTGGCGCTTCCATCGATGAAGAGCACCGCACTATCATGAGTGCGGTGATTGAGAAAGTTCAGTCCGACAAAAACGGACTGACCGAAGCTTGCGCCAGCCTCCTAACAGTCTTTGAGGTAAGAAATCAAAATATAAGAAAATATTACCGCATAGATAGTAGCCCCTGATGCTCTGTTCGGCGTTCGAGAAGAAAGGCCGAATAGAGGATCAAATGATGACTCAGGAGTCTAATCAGAATATGTCTATGTGTATGTGCAGGCTTCACTGCTGGCTGCTGCCGCACGTACTGCGGAGGTCTCTGCACTAAAGCAGGACCTGGAGCGGTCCAAGAACGAGCTCGGCCTTACCAAGAGGCAGCTCGAGGAGAGCAAAGGTAAGCAATACCTTGTCTATATGTTTAAAAAGAAGTTCGGGTGTAAAGTAATAGGATCAACATGAATTTGCCAGGGGCCACGACCGAGGTGGCGACCCTAAAGAAGGCGCTATCCGAGGCTGAAGATAAAGTGGCCAAGGAGCGCCTTGAGCGGGAAAAGCAAGAAGCCCGGGTAGGCGAGGTGCAGCAAGAGCTCGAGGCTCTCGCCAAAAAACACGAGTCCTTGGAGCTTGACTCTAAGACGCGAGTGTCCGAGCTTGCGAAGGCGCTCGAAAGCCCACGGAGAGCCAAGGCTGAAGCCCACAAGGCCCTCCAGGAGATGGATGCAGTGAAGAAGATAGCAGCGGGTAAGGCATTCATTATGCAAAGCAAGCATGTGAAGGAAACTTTCCTTTTACTTACCCGAGTTCGGAGCTCTCCAGGAGCGTTCGCAGATCTTCCCCGCGGTGTGCTGGATACCGCGGAGTTTTACCAAGCTGAGGAGGGGAGCTCTACGGAAAAGTTGTTCTGGTCTTACTGGGACCGAACACCCAATGCCCTTGAGTGACCAGCTGAAGCAATTGGTCGAGCTTCACAAGGCGGCCGAACAGGCCATGAAGGGTCTTATAGTCCAGATATGGCCTGGCGAGCCCCTGCCCGGCAGCTACTTCGGTCTGGTGAGGCGGCTTGTGGATGCCTGCCCACGGCTTGAAGTCATAAAGCGGTTCGTCTGCATCGAGGGTGCGCGCCGGGCTTTTGCCCGGCGAAGGTGCACTGAGCGAAGCTGGACGCCGTGAAGCTGGTGAAGGAGGGGCCGCCGGAGGGCAAGGAGCATCGCTGCCCCGAGATGTATTATGAGAGTGTCCTGAAGGGTTCCCGCCTTGTGGCGGATGAATGTGCCAGAGATGTAATTTCTGAATGAACATGCTCATGTGATCCTGTAATGTGAAACAAGTTCATTTGCGCTATGCAATGCTTTTTTAATTTAAAATATTACCTTCTGTGTGGCCGTTTATAAGATCTGAGAGTTGGCCAGTCGTCGGCTTCTGCCCCCATGTAATTAGTACTAGGGTGTTCAGGATAAACCTGAGCACTCTTTATCCCAATTTTGGGTCCTTCGAGGGAGGTGTTCAGCACAACGAACCAGGCAATCAGACTATAAGGCTTTATCACTCTCACTTAGCCATAGAAGTCTACAATTTTAAATTTTGGCGAAGCCCCTAGTATTCGGAAGGCCGAATTAGGGGCGCTATACATGCCTAAGTCGGGCAAGGCCGACTCCTCGCCCGAAGCAGAAAAAGTCTTTAAGGACTTGAGACCTCTCGAACAGCGACCAGCTCTCGCCCTATCATGACAGTCAGTTTTCGGCTTTCTCTACTGAGGTGCTCGTCTGGAAGAACCGGGACACAATCACAGTAGTTCTCCCAGCGCTACCTTAGCCGATATAGCGGAACATAAGGTACCAAAGCATGGGAGCCGGGTAAACCCAACTATTGACCCAAGACATGATTTGGAGCTGATGCATATAATGCTATAAGTTCGGGGTGCCACACTGTCGAAAGTGTTCGAACTTCTCACACCGTATTATGGGGTAAACGAAAGCCCCTGGCGTACTGACCGTACCAGAATGTACGGGTGCAAGTTGTCGTAAATGAACATATAAGAAAAAAAGGATGAATAATGCAATAATAGACTAATGCTATGCATTGTTATTTTAAATAATACGTCGAAGCGTACTGATACAAGTAGTGCAATAAGCAGAAAATAGGACTATTTGACATGTCCTATCCAAGGGCAAGCTGTGTACGAATAGTATAAAGCGGGTATATCGATTATTATTAGAGACCACCTGGGGGTTCCCGTGTACATCTTAGCTTCTTGCCTCCTTGGTTGTTCATTCCCGTAATGTGTCCGGCAATCGTACTGCCGGAAAGGGCTTCTAGAGAGTTAGGTCCTGAAAGAGAAAAATGATAAAGGTATACAACCCCTAGGGCGGTTAAGCCGCATTGCGAGACGTGCCCTGATTGTGCCCCCGCCTATGTCCATGGTATTTTGAGTGCGTAGTTATGTATGCGTGGCATGGATTTCGTCGCTTGACTGGGACGGGGGCCGAATTGCTAGGCGAGCTCTGAACGTGCCAGGCGATCCTGTTGAAGTTTACTCCGGACTCGCTTGACGGTGTCCGGGGGCTGTATCGCCGAATTGGTGGTTTGCCTAAAAAGGCTGCTTTGTGCTTCTGCTATGAGGGCCTCCGTGTGCTCTTCCGTGCGGAGCGAGCGTTATGTGTTTCCATTAACTGTTATGACCCCCCTAGGTCCTGGCATCTTGAGCTTGAGGTATTCGTAATGTGGTATCACATTGAACTTTGCAAATGCGGTTCACCCGAGCAGTGCGTGATAGCCACTTCGGAACGGAACGATATCGAAGATTAACTCCTCGCTTCGGAAGTTGTCCAGGGATCCGAAGACCACTTCTAGTGTGATTGAGCCCATGCAATGGGCCTCTACACCTGGGATGACGCCCTTAAAGGTGGTTTTGGTGGGTTTGATCCTCGAGGGATCTATACCCATTTTGCGCATTATATCATGATAGAGCAGGTTCAGGCTGCTGCCGCCATCCATAAGGACTCGAGTGAGGTGGAATTCGTTGATGATTGGGTCTAGGACCAATGCGGCGGATCCGTCATGACGGATACTAGTGGGGTGGTCCCTGCGATCAAAGGTGATCGGACAAGCGGACCATGGGTTGAACTTTGGGGCGACGGGCTCTATCGCATAGATGTCCCTTAGTGCATGCTTCCGTTCCCTCTTGGGAATGTGGGTTGCGTATATCATGTTCACCGTCTTCACTTGTGGGGGGAACCTCTTCTGTCCTCCCATGTTCGGCGGCCGGGGCTCTTCCTCGTCATTACTATGCAGCCCCTTGTCCTTGTTTTCGGGATTTAACTTGCCGACCTGCTTGAACACCCAGCATTCTCTGTTGGTGTGATTGGTTGGCTTATCGGGGGTGTCGTGGATTTGACACGAGCGATCCAGTATGCGATCCAAACTGGACGGGCCCGGAGTACTTCTTTTGAATGGCTTTTTCCGCTGACCGGATCTAGAGCCTTTGAATCCGGCATTGACTGCCGCATCATCGGTGTTATCACCGTTGTTGCGGCGCTTTTGTCTGTTACGGCGTGGTCTGCCGTTGGCATCTTTGGTATCCGGAGTACCCGGATTCCTTGATGTGTTGTTGCTGCGAGCCAACCAGCTATCCTCGCTCGCGCAAAAGCGGGTCATGAGCGTCGTGAGGGCTGCCATAGACTTCGGCTTCTCCTGGCCGAGGTGCCGGGCAAGCCACTCGTCACGGATGTTATGCTTGAATGCTGCTAAGGCCTATGCATACGGACAGTCGACAATTTGGTTTTTCTTAGTTAGGAACCGTGTCCAGAATTGTCTGGCCGATTCCCCTGGCTGCTGAGTTATATGGCTCAAGTCATCAGCATCCGGTGGCCGCACATAAGTGCATTGGAAGTTGTCTAGGAATGCGTCTTCCAAATCCTCCCAACTGCCGACGGAGTATGCTAGCAAGCTATTCAGCCAATGCCGAGCTGGTCCTTTGAATTTTAGTGGGAGGTACTTGATGGCATGTAGATCATCACCGCGAGCCATGTGGACGTGAAGGAGGAAATCCTCAATCCATACAGCGGGATCTGTTGTACCATCATACAGTTCAATATTTACGGGTTTAAAACCCTCCGGGAGTTCGTGATCCATGACTTCATCAGTGAAGCATAGGGGGTGTGCGGCGCCTCTGTGCCGGGCTATATCCCGACGCAGTTCATATGAGTCTTGTCTGCTGTATTCGGCCCGGCCGGATTTACTTTTAGTGTATCCGGCGCGACGGTCATCGTCCCGCATTGGCGCGCGCCCCCGTGACCCATATATTGACCTTGCATGTTTTGCCCTGCTGTCCAATACGTCTCGCAGGTCTCGTGTGTTGCCCCGGGCCTTGGTATTTTTGATTGAGTGGCGGCGGGGTGCAGGCTGAAATGCCTCTCTGGCTCGGCCACGCGGTGGCCGGTCAGCCGCATCGTACACTGGTGATGGAGGTTTCAATGATTCCTCCTCGAGGTGAGGTAGCAACCTGCGCTTTGGGTAATTCTTGGAGGGGCGCTCGAGCTCGTATTCCTCGGTCGCAAGGACTTCGGTCCATCTATCTGCTAGCAAGTCTTGATCAGCTTGAAGCTGTTGTTGCTTTTTCTTCAGTGATGAGGACATCAATACCATTGTTACACACACAGCCCCTACTGTTACATATACTGGACCAATTACTAGAGCTCACGCATGCCAATTAAATTACCAGGTACTTTCGTTTCTTGGTAATGATTCTAATGTTCATGAGATTATGATGCTGCCTAAATTGGATACATTTGTTTTGCTTACAAATGAAGGGCCTAGCTTGGAGAAGGATGAACATTGGAGCAAGAACACGCATGGAGTTGATGGCATGCGCAAGGGGATCAAGAACGGAGTTACAAGTGATGATTTCAGGACTTTGAAGCCGCCATAAGGAGTGCATGAAGCCTTGGACGAAATATACAAGATGCCACTTCATAATATTCGTCCATAGGCTATTCTAGGTCCTGCGTCACCTTATTAATGGGCCAGGCCCATGTAATTTCGAAATACTTAAGTATAGGCTATTTCTAGAGTCCGTATGTGTGGGGAAACAAGAGTTAGGGTTGGTTTCGGACCCCACCCTCAAGGGCCACGAAATTCCCCCCTCTTCCTCCATATATACAGCCCTTAGGGCATCGTTTAGACTTTGGGTTTTGTTTAGATTAAAAGTTTGCCATAGCTGCAACTTCTCGTACTTCGTTTGTGTCCAACGACCAAACCAAGACGTCACAGAACCCCACCTTGATCAATAAAGCTTTCATCTTATATTCGCAATATCCCGATTGCAATCTCAGTTTCTTGCTTGTTCTTCGTTTGTTCGCAGGAAACAGACCCTCGTGGTCAGGTTGATCGTGCTCCGGCGTGGTCAATAACCCTCGGAAGTTGGTTTAGCGATTGCTAAGGCGCGACGTCTCGCACGTTCGTAGTCGGATCGTCAAGGTCGACTTCCACAGAAAACGATAGCCACCATCTCATCAAAACATCGGGACACCTTAGCCTCTATCATTCAGGCTATTTGTTGTGGCCATAAGCCGGCGCTTGAAGCGCTCCTGCTCGACGGGATCCTCAGGCACGATAAATTCTTCATCGCCGAGGCTCACCTCGTCTTCGGGGAGAGGCATGTAATTGTCTTCCTCCGATTTTTCGTCAGCTGTCTGCTCTGGAGGGCTAGCTTCTTCACCCTCCCGCTCTACATCATGCTGGAGGGGATTGTGGTTGTCTTCAGAACTATCCGGAGTGTTATTGTCTCTTGTGCCGGTATCACTACTTTTGTTGTGGCGGGATTTAGAGCGGTGCCGCTGACATCGGCGCTTGGGTTGCTTCTTGGAGGGGTCATCCTCCGCTGTCTCATCGCCATTGCCTTCTTTGGGGGTGTCCACCATGTATATATCATATGATGAGGTGGCAGTCCAGCGCCCTATGGGCGGTGGTTCCTGTTCGTCTCCCGCATCATCGTCCATATCGTCGATGTCTTCGGAGTCGAAGTCGAGCATGCCGGTTAAATCATCGATAGTGGCTACTAAGTGGGTGGTGGGTGGGCAGCGAATTTCTTCGTCGTCCGCATCCCATTCTAGCCAGACATAGTTCGGCCAAGGTTCTCCTGACAAGGAGAGAGACCTTAATGAATTTAGCAAATCGCCGAAAGGCGAGTGCTGAAAGATATCCACGGAGGTGAACTCCATGATCGGCGCCCAGTCGGATTCGATAGGCGCGGATGCAGGCGGCTCAGAGTCCGTGGCTGGAGACAAATCCAGTGGTTCGGCGACAAGGCTCTCGTAAGGGGTGAAGTTAGTATCCGGCTCCATCGCCACTGAGAGTGCGGCTTTCGTGGCGGGGTCTATCCGTCCGTCCTCGGATGGCGCAGTTTGCTCCAGATTGAAGGCCGGAGTAGTTGTAGGTGTGATCTCCCAAACACTATCCGATGGCAGAGCTAAATCATGCTCGTCCTGATCCTGCGGCGCACCTGACATGGGCTCGAATCCGTCGACAATCAAGTCTCTGCGGATGTTAGCAGTGTAGTTTAGGTTTCCAAACCTGACCTGATGGCCAGGGGCGTAGATCTCGATCTGCTCCAGATGGCCAAGCGAATTGGCCCGCAGTGTGAAGCCGCCGAATACGAAGATCTGTCCGGGAAGGAAAACGTCACCCTGGACCGCATCGTTACCGATGATCGGAGGGGCCATCGAGCCTTACAGTGACGGCAAAGTTCAACTCTCAATGAAAGCACCAATGTCGGTGTCAAAACCGGCGGATCTCGGGTAGGGGGTCCCGAACTGTGCATCTAAGGCGGATGGTAACATGAGGCAGGGGACACGATGTTTACCCAGGTTCGGGCCCTCTTGATGGAGGTAATACCCTACGTCCTGCTTGATTGTTCTTGATGATATGAGTATTACAAGAGTTGATCTACCACGAGATCGTAGAGGCTAAACCCTAGAAGCTAGCCTATGGTATGATTGTATGTTGTCCTACGGACTAAACCCTCCGGTTTATATAGACACAGGAGGGGGCTAGGGTTACACAGAGTCGGTTACAAGGGAGGAGATCTACATATCTGTATTGCCAAGCTTGCCTTCCACGCCAAGGAGAGTCCCATCCGGACACGGGACGAAGTCTTCAATCTTGTATCTTCATAGTCCAACAGTTCGGCCAAAGGATATAGTCCGGCTATCCGGAGACCCCCTAATCCAGGACTCCCTTAGCACCCCAAGGTAAAATTCAAGGACAACCAAAAGCCTAAGCTTGGGGATGCCCCGGAAGGCATCCCCTCTTTCGTCTTCGTCTATCGGTAACTTTACTTGAGGCTATATTTTTATTCACCACATGATATGTGTTTTGCTTGGAGTGTCTTGTATGATTTGAGTCTTTGCTTTTTAGTTTACCACAATCATCCTTGCTATACACACCTTTTGGAGAGACACACATGAATCGGAATTTATTAGAATACTCTATGTGCTTCACTTATATCTTTTGAGCTAGATAATTTTGCTCTAGTGCTTCACTTATATCTTTAAGAGCACGGTGGTGGTTTTATTTTATAGAAATTATTGATCTCTCATGCCTCACTTATATCCTTTTGAGAGTCTTTTAGAATAGCATGGTAATTTGCTTTGGCTATAAAATTAGTCCTAATATGATAGGCATCCAAGATGGGTATAATAAAAACTATCATAAAAAGTGCATTGAATACTATGAGAAGTTTGATACTTGATGATTGTTTTGAGATATGAAGATGGTGATATTAGAGTCATGCTAGTTGAGTAGTTGTGAATTTGAGAAATACTCGTTCTAAAGTTAGTGATTCCCGTAGCATGCACGTATGGTGAACCGTTATGTGAAGAAGTCGGAGCATGATTTATTTATTTATTGTCTTTCTTATGAGTGGCGGTCGGGGACGAGCGATGGTCTTTTCCTACCAATCTATCCCCCTAGGAGCATGCACGTAGTACTTTGTTTTGATAACTAATAGATTTTTGCAATAAGTATGTGAGTTCTTTATGACTAATGTTGAGTCCATGGATTATACGCACTCTCACCCTTCCACCATTGCTAGCCTCTCTAGTACCGCGCAACTTTCGCCGGTACCATAAACCCACCATATACCTTCCTCAAAACAGCCACCATACATACCTATTATGGCATTTCCATAGCCATTCCGAGATATATTGCCATGCAACTTACCACCGTTCTGTTTGTTATGACACGCTTCATCATTGTCATATTGCTTGGCATGATCATGTAGTTGACATCGTATTTGTGGCAAAGCCACCTTTATAATTCTTTCATACATGTCACTCATGAGTCATTGCACATCCTGGTACACCGCCGGAGGCATTCACATAGAGTCATATTTTGTTCTAAGTACCGAGTTGTAAGTAAATAAAAGTGTGATGATCATCATTATTAGAGCATTGTCCCATGTGAGGAAAGGATGATGGAGATTATGATTCCCCCACAAGTCGGGATGAGACTCTGGACGAAAAAAGGGAGAGAAAGAAAAAATAAGAGAAAAAGAGAGAAGGGACAATGTTACTATCCTTTTACCACACTTGTGCTTCAAAGTAGCACCATGATCTTCATGATAGAGAGTCTCCTACGTTGTCACTTCCATATACTAGTGGGAATTTTACATTATAGAACTTGGCTTGTATATTCCAATGATGGGCTTCCTAAAAATGCCCTAGGTCTTCGTGAGCAAGCAAGTTGGATGCACACCCACTTAGTTCTTTTGTTGAGCTTTCATACACTTATACCTCTAGTGCATCCGTTGCATGGCAATCCCTACCCACTCACATTGATATCTATTGATGGGCATCTCTATAGCCCGTTGATACGCCTAGTTGATGTGAGACTATCTTCTCCTTTTTGTCTTCTCCACAACCACCATTCTATTCCACCTATAGTGCTATGTCCATGGCTCACGCTCATGTATTGTGTGAAGATTGAAAAAGTTTGAGAACATCAAAGTATGAAATAATTGCTTGGCTTGTCATCGGGGTTGTGCATGATCTAAATATTTTGTGTGGTGAAGATGGAGCATAGCCAGACTATATGATTTTGTAGGGATTATGCTAGGTAGCATTCCACATCAAAAAAATTGTTTTAATCATTTACCTACTCTAGGACGAGCAGGAATTAAGCTTGGGGATGCTTGATACATCTCCAACGTATCTATAACTTTTGATTGTTCCATGCTATTATATTATCTGTTTTGGATGTTTAATGGGATTTAATATACCTTTTAATATTATTTTTGGACTAACCTACAAACCAAAGGCCCAGTGCAAAATGATGTTTTTTGCCTATTTCGGTGTTTCGCGGAAAAGGAATATCAAACAGAATCCAAACGGAATGAAACCTTTGGGAGAGTTATTTTTGGAACAAATGTGATCCAGGAGACTTGGAGTGGACGTCAAGAAAGAAGCGAGAAGGCCATGAGGCAGGCGGGCATGCCTAGGGGAGTAGGCGCGCCCCCCACCCTCGTGGGCCCCTTGCAGCTCCACCGACGTACTTCTTCCTCCTATATATACCCATATACCCCGAAAACATCCAGGAGCACCACGAAACCCTATTTCCACCACCGCAACCTTCTGTACCCGTGAGATCCCATCTTGGGGCCTTTTCCGGCGCTCTGCCGGAGGGGGAATCGATCACGGAGTGCTTCTACGTCAACACCATAGCCTCTCCGATGATGTGTGAGTAGTTTACCATAGACCTTCGGGTCCATAGTTATTAGCTAGATGGCTTCTTCTCTCTCTTTGGATCGCAATACAAAGTTCTCCTTGATTCTCTTGAAGATCTATTTGATGTAATTCTTTTTGCGGTGTGTTTGTCGAGATCCGATGAATTGTGGGTTTATGATCAAGATTATCTATGAACAATATTTGATTCTTCTCTGAAATCTTTTATGCATAATTTAAATATCTTTGCAAGTCTCTTCGAATTATAAGTTTGGTTTGGCCTACTAGATTGATCTTTCTTGCAATGGGAGAAGTGCTTAGCTTTGGGTTCAATCTTGTGGTGTCCTTTCCCAGTGACAGCAGGGGCAGCAAGGCACGTATTGTATTGTTGCCATCGAGGATAAAAAGATGGGGTTTATATCATATTGCTTGAGTTTATCCCTCTACATCATGGCATCTTGCCTAATGTGTTACTCTGTTCTTATGAACTTAATACTCTAGATGCATGCTGGATAGCGGTCGATGTGTGGAGTAATAGTAGTAAATGCATAATCGTTTCGGTCTACTTGTCGCGGACGTGATGCCTATATACATGATCATGCCTAGATATTCTCATAACTATGCGCTTTTCTATCAATTGCTCGACAGTAATTTGTTCACCCACCGTAGAATTTGCTATCTTGAGAGAAGCCACTAGTGAAACCTATGGCCCCCGGGTCTATTTTCCATCATATTATTTTCCTATCAATTTTCTATTTCTATTTTGCAATCTTTATTTTCCAATCTATACAACAAAAGAACCAAAAATATTTATCTCATTATTTTTATCAGATCTCACTTTCTTAAGTGACCATGAAGGTAAGTGGGGAACACATATTCCCATGGAACACATATTCATTCCACATAACATGGAACCGGAGAAATTTCAAATAACACTATGTTACCTCAACGAGGATATGCACATCCCCAATAATAAGAATATCATATTTATTCTTGACAGTAGGAAGAGGAAATTCAAAACCTCCAAATATAATCGATGGAATTTTTCCAATAGAGTTGATACTATGTAGCGACCCGACCTCAGACGGTCAAGCCTCTGTGTATCTGTGCCATCCCTGCATCGGTATGCTGGCACACACAGTACATCAATGTATATATCAAAGTGCAATCACATGTATAAATAACGTAAAACTAATATATACCTCATAAGTCTCAGCGGAAACAAACAATCGGGTGTAGAGTCCCATCAACGCCATCGGCAGGTTGAGCGTAGACCGTAACCCTGTACCATACTCTTACTCGTCGGAAGGAACATATCTGCAACATGAGACGTTGCAGCCGTGTAGGTTAGTACATTGAATGTACCGGCAAGATCACCATAAGAGAAAACAGATGATAAACTATACTATATGCAGTATGGCTTTGTGGCTCTGTATCTGAGTTTTGTTTGCGTAAAAGATGGTTTTATTGTCCGTACATCAAAGGAATTATCCGGAGTCTGTACTACGGAGTTTTCTATCATGACATGGTTCCGCCAACCGATGTCTCATAGCCCAAATCATCATAAGTTGCCCACAATTAATTTAGCAGTCCGGTGTTGAGAGTTCCGAGATAGATCCAACTCCAGAGGCTCAAGTTGTCCGTAACTGGGGACACGGCTAATCGATTAGGTTTTTAACCCTCTGCAGAGGTTTGTACACTTTACCCGCAAGATTCGATCCCTCTCTTTTCATTCTCGCATTTCAGGGTGTTTGAGAACAAGATGACCGAATCATGGTCTTCCGAAGAGTTCCTCTGACCACTGTCCGGTGCTCATCCAATCCTACCGTAGTTCTACATCTGCTAGCACCGTCCCAGCCAGAGTCACAACTAAGGTCAACCAAGCCAGAGCCCATAGTGACTTGCGGTTGCACAGGTAAGCTTCCGGGCATGAAGTATTCTTCCATCTCTTTGAGTCTGGGTGAAGCTTTCCGCAAGATGTCATGGCGCTTCTCCATGCATCCCGGCCAACCACTGGTTTCTCCAGGGTGCCCGTCAACCGTCCTTCACCCAGTAGTGTGTATTAAATTCTTGTCTTGAGTCTCGAAATCTTGAGGAGTCTTGAAGATGCAGTCCTTGCAGATGCCATCATGAAGTTGTCGTCTTTGACGTAAAGTCCTTCATTCGCACACCACTCCCGAGCACTCATACCAAACCCCGTCTACTACAGCGTAGCATTAAAACTATATACGTCCCGGGCTTGGTAACAGGGAGGTGGGTTCCTACCTCATGCATTCTACTCAACTACAAGAATCAATATCACTTGATAGAGGCTAAGGTGTCCCGATGTTTCGATGAGATGGTGGCTATCGTTTTCTGTGGGAGTCGACCTTGACGATCCGACTACGAACGTGCGAGACGTCACGCCTTAGCAATAGCTAAACCGACTTCCGAGGGTTATTGACCACGCCGGAGCACGATCAACCTGACCACGAGGGTCTGTTTCCTGCGAACAAACGAAGAACAAGCAAGAAACTGAGATTGCAATCGGGATATTGCGAATATAAGATGAAAGCTTTATTGATCAAGGTGGGGCTCTGTGACGTCTTGGTCTGGTCGTTGGACACAAACGAAGTATGCGAAGTTGCAGCTATGGCGAACTTTTGATCTAAACAAAACCCAAAGTCTAAACGATGCCCTAAGGGCTGTATATATGGAGGAAGAGGGGGGAATTTCGTGGCCCTTGAGGGTGGGGTCCGAAACCAACCCTAACTCTTGTTTCCCCACACATACGGACTCTAAAAATAGCCTATACTTAAGTATTTCGAAATTACATGGGCCTGGCCCATTAATAAGGTGACGCAGCACCTAGAATAGCCTATGGACGAATATTATGAAATGGCATCTTGTATATTTCGTCCAAGGCTTCATGCACTCCTTATGGCGGCTTCAAAGTCCTGAAATCATCACTTGTAACTCCGTTCTTGATCCCCTTGCGCATGCCATCAACTCCATGCATGTTCTTGCTCGAATGTTCATCCTTCTCCAAGCTAGGCCCTTCATTTGTAAGCAAAACAAATGTATCCAATTTAGGCAGCATCATAATCTCATGAACATTAGAATCATTACCAAGAAACGAAAGTACCTGGTAATTTAATTGGCGTGCGCGAGCTCTAGTAATTGGTCCAGTATATGTAACAGTAGGGGCTGTGGGTGTAACAATGGTATTGATGTCCTCATCATCCTCCCCTTCTTGAAATGAAGTCGTCCTCGACGGAAGCGCATCTTCCTCACCAAAATAAGGCTTCAAATCTGCAATGTTAAAAGTGGGACTAACCCCAAAATCTACAGGTAGCTCAAGTTTATATGCATTATCATTTATTTTCTCTAACACCTTAAAAGGACCATCAGCACGTGGCATTAGCTTTGATTTGCGCAGATTAGGAAATCTATCTTTACGCAAATGTAACCAAACAATATCTCCAGGCGCAAACACAACATGTTTTTTACCCTTATCTCCAGCAAGTTTATATTTAGCATTCATACACTCAATGTTTTCCTTAGTTAACTCATGCATTTTTAAAATCAATTCAGAACGTTCTTTAGCATCAAAATTAACCTTCTCTGAAGATGGAAGAGGCAACAAATCAATAGGTGCACGAGGTAGGAAACCATACACAATTTCAAAAGGGCACATCTTCGTAGTAGAATGCAATGAACGATTATAAGCAAATTCAATATGAGGCAAGCATTCTTCCCACATTTTCTTGTTATTCTTCAAAACAGCCCTAAGCATAGTAGACAAAGTTCTATTGACTACTTCAGTTTGTCCATCAGTTTGGGGGTGACAAGTAGTACTAAAAAGCAGCTTAGTCCCCAACTTAGCCCATAAACATCTCCAAAAGTGGCTAAGAAATTTAGTATCACGATCTGAAACAATAGTATTTGGCACACCATGTAAGCGAATAATTTCACGAAAGAACAAATCAGCAACATTAACAGCATCATCGCTTTTATGACATGGTATAAAGTGTGCCATTTTCGAGAACCTATCTACGACAACAAATATGCTATCCCTCCCCTTCTTTGTTCGAGGTAAACCTAAAACAAAGTCCATAGATATATCCTCCCAAGGAATAGTAGGTACAGGCAAAGGCATATATAAACCATGAGGATTGAGTCGTGACTTAGCTCTTTGACATGTAGTGCAGCGAGCAACAAAATGCTCAACATCCCGTCTCATCTTTGGCCAAAAGAAATGTGTAGCAAGTATATCCTCCGTCTTCTTGACGCCAAAGTGTCCCATTAACCCTCCTGCATGCGCCTCCTGCAACAACAAAAGACGAACGGAGCTAGCTGGAATGCATAGCTTGTTAGCACGAAACACAAATCCATCGTTAAGAACGAACTTGTTCCAAGTTCTCCCTTCCTTACAATTCTGCAATACATCTTTAAATTCAGCATCATGAACATATTGTTCTTTGATGGTCTCCAAACCAAATATTTTAAAGTCAAGTTGTGAAAGCATAGTATAACGACGAGACAAGGCATCAGCAATAACATTTTCTTTACCCTTCTTGTGTTTAATGACATAAGGGAAAGTCTCAATGAATTCAACCCATTTAGCATGTCTACGGTTCAGTTTTGCTTGACTTTTAATGTGTTTCAAAGATTCATGATCAGAATGTATAACAAATTCCTTGGGCCATAAATAATGTTGCCAATGTTTCTAAGGTCCGAACAAGAGCATATAATTCTTTATCATAAGTAGAATAGTTCAGACTAGGCCCACTCAATTTTTCAGAAAAGTATGCAATAGGTTTTCCATCTTGTAATAACACACCTCCTAATCCAATTCCACTAGCATCACATTCAAGCTCAAAAGTCTTATTGAAATTAGGAAGTTGGAGTAAAGGAGCATGTGTCAACTTATCTTTCAATACCGTGAAGGCTTCTTCCTGTGCGGTACCCCAAACAAAAGGCACATCCTTCTTTGTAAGCTCGTTGAGAGGTGCAGCAATGGTGCTGAAATCTCTCACAAAACGCCTATAGAAACCAGCGAGGCCAAGGAAACTCCTCACTTGTGTGACCGTTTTGGGCTGCGGCCAACTCTCAATAGCTTCAATCTTGGCTTTATCAACTTCAATTCCCTGTGGAGTAACAACATAGCCAAGAAAAGATACTCGGTCGGTGCAAAAGGTGCACTTTCCAAGGTTACCAAACAAACGTGCATCACGTAGAGCAATAAAAACAGCACGTAAATGTTCCAAATGTTCCTCCAAAGATTTGCTATAAATCAATATGTCATCAAAGTAAACTACCACAAATCGTCCAATGAAAGCACGTAAAACTTCGTTCATTAACCTCATGAAAGTACTAGGTGCATTAGTTAACCCAAAAGGCATGACTAACCACTCATATAATCCAAACTTAGTTTTAAATGCTGTTTTCCATTCATCTCCCAATTTCATACGAATTTGATGGTAACCACTACGCAAATCAACTTTGGAGAATATTGTAGAGCCACTCAATTCATCAAGCATATCATCTAGCCTAGGAATAGGATGACGATAACGAATAGTAATATTATTAATGCCTCTACAATCAACGCACATACGCGACGTACCATCCTTTTTCGGCACTAAAATGATAGGAACAGCACAAGGACTAAGGGATTCGCGTATATAACCTTTGTCGAGCAGTTCTTGTACTTGACGCATAATCTCCTTCGTCTCCTCTGGATTGGTACGGTATGGTGCACGGTTGGGTAATGATGCACCGGGAATTAAGTCAATTTGATGCTCAATCCCGCGAATAGGTGGTAATCCCGGTGGCACGTCTTGTGGAAAGACGTCGGCGAACTCCTGCAAAATGTTAGTGACAGCAGGAGGCAAAGAGGAAGGCACGTCCTCGAATGAAAATAATGCCTCTTTGCACACAAAAGCATAGCAAACAGATTTGCTAAAATCTAGCTCATCAATATCAGATTTGGTGGCAAGTAAACAAACAACAGTAGATGGTTTATTATTAGGCTTCATTTGGTGCTCAAATTCTTTTGCCACAATCTGATTTTCACTCTTATTTGTCTCCTGTTTTGCTTTATTAGCTCTATTAATATCATCTTTCAAAATGGAATCAGGAGTCATAGGAAGCAAAGTAATATTTTTATCGTTATGAACAAGAGTATACTGATTGTTTCTACCATGGTGTACAGAATTTTTATCAAATTGCCATGGTCTACCAAGTAATAAGGAACATGCTTGCATAGGTACCACATCACAATCAACATAATCAGCATATGTAGAGATACTAAAATGCACACGAACAGTACGTGTTACCTTAACCTTGCCGCTGTTGTTGAACCATTGGATGTAGTAAGGATGTGGATGTGGTCTTGTGGTGAGAGATAGCTTCTCCACCATCTCCATGCTAGCCAAGTTATTGCAGCTCCCTCCATCTATGATCACGCGAACAGAACGTTCCTTCACAACTCCCTTTGTATGGAACAAATTATGCCTCTGATTTTGCTCAGCTTGTGTAACCTGCACACTCAAAACACGTTGAGCAACTAAACATTCATACCTGTCAGCATCTTCAGGAGCCATGTATTGCATCTCATGATCAGAATCATCTCCACCGTGTTCATCACGTGTAATAAGAGCCAAAGTCTCCTCATCATAGTCACTAGCGGACTCATACCCACCATCCTCAGTAACAATCATCACACGCTTAGATGGGCATTCTCTCGCATAATGACCTCCACCCTTGCAACGTCGACAAATAACATCATGTGTTTGCCCTGTTGATGCCATGGATGAAGAAGAGCTCTTTGCAGGCCCAGAAGGTGTGCTCTTGGCAGATAGTGGTGATTGTGCCTGCTTTATTGTATCACGGTTGGAGGTGGCAGCCGACGGAGGCGCCGGTGTAGCAGAACGTGTGGAAGTAGATGATGCACGTGGTGTCCATGATGAAGGTCGACCTGCAGAAAAGTTAGTCCGCGCCAATGCCTGTCGATCCTGCACTTCACGTTCAGCTTTACAAGCATGATGGAATAAACGAGTGATATTAGTATACTCCTTATACTCTAGAATCGTCTGAATCTCTCTATTTAATCCACCCATAAAACGTGCAAGCATAGCTTCATTCTCCTCAACAATACCACATCTAATCATGCTAGTTTGTAATTCCTGATAATATTCTTCTACAGAATTTTTTCCCTGTCTTAAGCGCTGCAATTTTTGAAGTAATTCACGTTGATAATATGGTGGAACCCAAGGAGTACGCATAGCAATTTTCAAAGCAGCCCAAGTAGCCGGAATAGGATATAATCTACAATGCTCAGACCACCAAACACATGCAAAACTAGTGAAAGCACAAACAGCAGCAGGAACACGTCTCTCCTCGGGATATTGTGAACATGTAAATCGTTGTTCAGTTTCTAACTCCCAAGTAAGATATATATCAGGAACATATCTACCCTCAAATGGTGGAATATTCAATTTTAGTTTAGGGAGATGGTCATGATCTCGTACCTGAGGGTGAGCCCTACCATTGCCATTATTTGCATGTGGATGACCTGGTGGTTGCTGTGCTGTTGGTGGCACGTAGTTCTGATTTTGATCAACCTCATCCTCATAATCTCCCACATAAGCATCCTCCTCCACATCAGCAGTAGGAGCCACAGAAGTATCAACAGCAGCACCAGCAGTTTGGCCCGACTGAAGAGGGACACGGCTCACTCGGCGGAGGGCTGTTTCCCGACGTGGAGGTAGTCGGTGTTGTTGCTGTTGCTGCAGAGGTGCGGCAGGAGCAGCCGGTGGTGGTGGTGGAAAACGCGAAAGCAATTCAGCAAACTTGTTATCGAGCTTTGTTTCAAACGTCTTCTCCATGCCATCTATCTTCTCCATGGCCTCTTCAAATCTGTTTATCACATCTTGCACCTGTCCACTCATCATTTGCTGAAACGTATCATGAAGCTCCTTGTTCGTCAAGTTCTCCCAGTCAGTCTCGTCGGCTTGTGATCCTGGCATGGTTAGCAGCAATAGAAACACACAAGAATATGATCCTACAGACTACTAACAAGTGGTAGTGGTGGCGGGTGTCACAAATCCGTCAAGCAAATCTCAAATTCTTACCAGTTCTTACCCAGCAGCAGGCGGTGATCGGCAACCGTTGTAGTCAAAACTCTCAAAATCTTGGATAGAGCGATTGCCAGGGAGAGTCAAACGCACGACGTAGATGTATGTGGAGCTGGGAAGGCTTATAGTATGGTAGCAAAAAGGGTCAGCAATAATCAATCCAGAGGTGCAAAGTTGAATAAACGCTCAACGACGGTACTGTGCTGGTCCTAGGCTAGACCGCGCTAGAGACGCGAGCCTAGAACACTAACAAAATCAAGGCGCTGCACGTAAATAAGGGAAAAGCACACTCTGGAACTCTCTTTTTTTCGCTCTTTTTTTTGCGCTCCTTTTTTTTGCGCTCCTCTTTTTTTTGCGAAAAATCACTATAATGGCGAGTGTCTCAAAACTCTTCCCTCGTCAAACTGATAGGATGGGCACGAAATTATTTTTTTCACTTTTTTTTCGGAAATCAGGGCAGCGACGACGAAAAAAGTGCGACAAAAAATCACTATGATGGCACGTGGCTCAAAAGACTCAGAAAAGCCTAAAAATAGGATAGGGAAAAAAATTTGCCCGTGAAAATTTTGGCCTAAAAACTGCCCGGGGGTCTCCAGAGTCTTTTTTTTCCGAGACCTATGCAGGCAAGGAAACACGAATCGGAATTTAGATTGATCTCAACAACAAACCTAATATGAGAAGAACTCGGATTGGTGGTGGATATATGGTTGTGGTATATGGCAGCGGTGGTGGTATATGGTAGCGGTGGTGGTATATGGATAGAGATTGGTGGTGGTATATGGATACGGATTGGTGGTGGTATATGGATATGGATTCAGAGCAGTGGCGGATAAGCAAAAGTGGTAGATGGGCGATGATGATGGTGCGGCGGCGGCGTGACAACTTATGACCAGAACTCAAAACTCTAAAAGACTAGACTCTAAGACCAGCAACTTGACACGACGATGCAACCGCAAATTCAACAAAGCAAAAACCCTAAAAAGATTATGCAAAGGCTCAGATTGGTTCGGATATGATGAACTAACCCTAATTTTTTCTGTGTGGCTTTTTCGTGGACTGTAGGTATGAAGAACAGACTCGATCTAATCTATGAAAAACTGTAAAATCTCACCGAGCAACCTAGAAATCTGATACCACTTGATAGAGGCAAAGGTGTCCCGATGTTTCGATGAGATGGTGGCTATCGTTTTCTTTGGGAGTCGACCTTGACGATCCGACTACGAACGTGCGAGACGTCGCGCCTTAGCAATCGCTAAACCAACTTCCGAGGGGTTATTGACCACGCCAGAGCACGATCAACCTGACCACGAGGGTCTGTTTCCTGCGAGCAAATGAAGAACAAGCAAGAAACTGAGATTGCAATCTAGATATTGCGAATATAAGATGAAAACTTTATTGATCAAGGTGGGGTTCTGTGATGTCTTGGTCTGGTCGTTGGACACAAACGAAGTACGAGAAGTTGCAGCTATGGCGAACTTTTAATCTAAACAAAACCCAAAGTCTAAACGATGCCCTAAGGGCTGTATATATGGAGGAAGAGGGGGGAATTTCGTGGCCCTTGAGGGTGGGGTCCGAAATCAACCCTAACTCTTGTTTCCCCACACATACGGACTCTAAAAATAGCCTATACTTAAGTATTTCGAAATTACATGGGCCTGGCCCATTAATAAGGTGACGCGGCACCTAGAATAGCCTATGGATTATGAAGTGGCATCTTGTATATTTCGTCCAAGGCTTCATGCACTCCTTATGGCGGCTTCAAAGTCCTGAAATCATCACTTGTAACTCCGTTCTTGATCCCCTTGCGCATGCCATCAACTCCATGCGTGTTCTTGCTCCAATGTTCATCCTTCTCCAAGCTAGGCCCTTCATTTGTAAGCAAAACAAATGTATCCAATTTAGGCAGCATCATAATCTCATGAACATTAGAATCATTACCAAGAAACGAAAGTACCTGGTAATTTAATTGGCGTGCGCGAGCTCTAGTAATTGGTCCAGTATATGTAACAGTAGGGGCTGTGGGTGTAACAATGGTATTGATGTCCTCATCATCCCACCTCCTTGGCCACCACCCCTTGCTCCTATATAAGTAGATCCATCTAGTAGCTTTTTCCTTGGAATTTGTTTAGTTAAAAGTTAGCCATTGCAACTTCGTGTACTTCGTTTGTGTCCAACGACCAGACCAAGACCGCTTCCGGATCCCCACCTTTATTAATACTTCATCTATATTCGTAATATTCAGATTGCATTATCATATTCTTGCTTGTTCTTCGATTGCGTGCAGGAATAGACCTACGTGGTCAGGCTGATCGTGCTTCCAGCATCGTCAGTAACCTCGGGAGATTGGTTTAGCGATTGCTAAGGCGCAACGTCGTGCAGGTTTGTAGTCGGATCGTCAAAGTCATCTCCACCAAATCGATAGTATCATCTCATCGAAAGATCGGGACCCTCGCCTCTATCAAGTGGTATCAGTTTTCAGGTTGCTCAGTGAGAATTTCCAGTTTTCCTAGATTAGATTTATTTTCTTACCTATTGTCCAAGAAAAAGCCACAAAAAAGAGTTAGATCTATTCATCCTTGGTCCAAGCCAGTCTGAGCCTTTGCAATTTTCTTTTCATTGCTTGCATAGTTGAATTATCGGTTGCATGTCGTGTCGAGTTGCTGGTCTTAGTGTCTAGTTCGTTTAGAGTTTCGAGTTCTGTTCACATTAGTCACGCCACCACTGCATCATTATCTTTTCCCCTGTCCACCACCCATCCATCAAT
Organism: Triticum urartu; assembly: GCF_003073215.2. Classification (NCBI taxonomy): domain Eukaryota; kingdom Viridiplantae; phylum Streptophyta; class Magnoliopsida; order Poales; family Poaceae; genus Triticum; species Triticum urartu. Next base: position 45,715 of record NW_024116623.1, read on the forward strand.
TTCCACCACGTGCTACCCACCATTCATTGTCATAATAATAGTTGAGATCGTTCACATCTTCGCTTGATCCAATCTGCATCTTATCTAGTTTGTTTTGGAAAGAGGGAGAAAAAAAGAGAGAAAACAAACGAGAGAAAAAAGAGAAAAAAAGTCAGAGAAAAAAAGGAGAGAAAGAAAAAAAAAGTGTGAGGAAAAAAAAGAGAAGAAAAAAAACAAAATTCGGATCTTTTTAGACTCAATCTCGTAGTTGAATTCGGATTGGAATCTTTTTGTGCACTGTTCAGTAAAACAGGCATAACTTCCTCATACGAAGTCCGTTTTGCCTCTGCGAGTACTCAAACAAAAGCTAGCGACGAGCCGCATCTAAATAGTTGAAGAAGCTAGTTCAATATTTGGCACCTCAAAATCGGCTTTTAAATAGGTCTTTTTGCCCTTCGAAGTTCATGAACACAGCTTATTCCAGTTTTTCAGGCCAGTTTTCAAATTTTTTGACTCCTCATATCAACTCGGAATTGAGTGATTCCTTTTGTGTTTGAAAGCTTGAGTAAATACCATTCTTGAAAAAGAAAATCAAAAAAATCGGCACAAATTTTTTTCAGACGAAAGTTGGAGACAAAGTTGTTGATATATCCTGCTTGGCTGTTGTTTCACACCATTATCTTTACTGCTGTTGTGATCTTCACTTATATCTTGCTGTCCAGAGCTACTTAGTATCCTTCATTGATGCTAGTTGTGCTACGACGTGACCTCATTAGTGTTCTAGGCTCGCGTCTCTAGTTCGGTCTAGTCTAGGACCAGCACAGTACCGTCGTTGAGCGTTTATTCAACATTGCATCTCTGAATTGATTATTGCTAATCTTTTGCTACCATATATAGCCAACCCAGCTCCACATATTTCTACACCGTGTATACGTACGTTCCCCTGGCAATCGCTTTACACAATCTTCAGAGTTATTTGACACCGCTGGTTGCCTGTCACCACCTGTTGCTTGGTAAGAACTTGTAAGATATTGATATTTGCTTTACTGTGAGCGCTTTACCACCACACCCTGGTAGTTCATAGGAACATTATTCTTGAATTTTGTTTCTTGTTTCTACTAATCATGACAGGTTCCGAAGATAGAAGTTCTTGGACGACGGACACATCTTCACCATCACGAGAGTTGGGACAACACACACAAGCACATGGTCAGGTTATTTTTTTACCGTCATTTGAGGGTAGATTTAATCCTACTACTTATCTAGCTTGGGAGCTTGAAGTAGAACAAGTTTTTAGTCACCATGACTTTTCTGAACTTGAGTGAGTGCGAGCAGCCACTAGAGCATTTACTGATTTTGCTTCTGTTTGGTGGAGTGTACATTGTAAGAAAAACATTGATAACCAACCCACAACTTGGAAAGTTTTGAAAGCTGTAATGAGACAACAATTTTCCCTCCTTATTATCGTCGTGAATTGCTTCGCAAATTTGAACAATTTAAACAAGGCAACAACACTGTTCATGCTTACTACCAAGAGTTTAAATCTTATATGCATCATTGTGACATAGAAGAATCTGAGAATGATACAATGAATAGATTTTTTGGTGGTTTGAACCATAATATTCAGGCAAGATATTTCAGTATATTCCTCGTTGCATTACTGGTATGTATGTCCGTGCCTGTATGATAGAGGCTAAGGTGTCCCGATGTTTCGATGAGATGGTGGCTATCGTTTTCTGTGGGAGTCGACCTTGACGATCCGACTACGAACATGCGAGACGTCGCGCCTTAGCAATCGCTAAACCAACTTCCGAGGGTTATTGACCACGCCGAAGCACGATCAACCTGACCACGAGAGTCTGTTTCCTGCGAGCAAACGAAGAACAAGCAAGAAACTGAGATTACAATCGGGATATTGCGAATATAAGATGAAAGCTTTATTGATCAAGGTGGGGTTCTGTGACGTCTTGGTCTGGTCGTTTGACACAAACAAAGTACGCGAAGTTGCAGCTATGGCGAACTTTTAATCTAAACAAAACCCAAAGTCTAAACGACGCCCTAAGGGCTGTATATATGGAGGAAGAGGGGGAAATTTCGTGGCCCTTGAGGGTGGGGTCCGAAACCAACCCTAACTCTTGTTTCCCCACACATACGGACTCTAAAAATAGCCTATACTTAAGTATTTCGAAATTACATGGGCCTGGCCCATTAATAAGGTGACGCAGCACCTAGAATAGTCTATGGACGAATATTATGAAGTGGCACCTTGTATATTTCGTCCAAGGCTTCATGCACTCCTTATGGCGGCTTCAAAGTCCTGAAATCATCACTTGTAACTCCGTTCTTGATCCCCTTGCGCATGCCATCAACTCCATGTGTGTTCTTGCTCCAATGTTCATCCTTCTCCAAGCTAGGCCCTTCATTTGTAAGCAAAACAAATGTATCCAATTTAGGCAGCATCATAATCTCATGAACATTAGAATCATTACCAAGAAACGAAAGTAACTGGTAATTTAATTGGCGTGCGCGAGCTCTAGTAATTGGTCCAGTATATGTAACAGTAGGGGCTGTGGGTGTAACAATGGTATTGATGTCCTCATCATCCTCCCCTTCTTGCAATGAAGTCGTCCTCGACGGAAGCGCATCTTCCTCACCCAAATAAGGCTTCAAATCTGCAATGTTAAAAGTGGGACTAACCCCAAAATCTACAGGTAGCTCAAGTTTATATGCATTATCATTTTTTTCTCTAACACCTTAAAAGGACCATCAGCACATGGCATTAGCTTTGATTTGCGCAGATTAGGAAATCTATCTTTACGCAAATGTAACCAAACAAGATCTCCAGGCGCAAACACAAAATGTTTTCTACCCTTATCTCCAGCAAGTTTATATTTAGCATTCATACGCTCAATGTTTTCCTTAGTTAACTCATGCATTTTTAAAATCAATTCAGAACGTTCTTTAGCATCAAAATTAACCTTCTCTGAAGATGGAAGAGGCAACAAATCAATAGGTGCACGAGGTAGGAAACCATACACAATTTCAAAAGGGCACATCTTAGTAGTAGAATGCAATGAACGATTATAAGCAAATTCAATATGAGGCAAGCATTCTTCCCACATTTTCTTGTTATTCTTCAAAACAGCCCTAAGCATAGTAGACAATGTTCTATTGACTACTTCAGTTTGTCCATCAGTTTGGGGGTGACAAGTAGTACTAAAAAGCAGCTTAGTCCCCAACTTAGCCCATAAACATCTCCAAAAGTGGCTAAGAAATTTATTATCACGATCTGAAACAATAGTATTTGGCACACCATGTAAGCGAATAATTTCACGAAAGAACAAATCAGCAACATTAACAGCAACATCGCTTTTATGACATGGTATAAAGTGTGCCATTTTTGAGAACCTATCCACGACAACAAATATGCTATCCCTCCCCTTCTTTGTTCGAGGTAAACCTAAAACAAAGTCCATAGATATATCCTCCCAAGGAACACTAGGTACAGGCAAAGGCATATATAAACCATGAGGATTGAGTCGTGACTTAGCTCTTTGACATGTAGTGCAGCGAGAAACAAAACGCTCAACATCCCGTCTCATCTTTGGCCAAAAGAAATGTGTAGCAAGTATATCCTCCGTCTTCTTGACGCCAAAGTGTCCCATTAATCCTCCTCCATGCGCCTCCTGCAACAACAAAAGACGAACGGAGCTAGCTGGAATGCATAGCTTGTTAGCACGAAACACAAAGCCATCGTTAAGAACGAACTTGTTCCAAGTTCTCCCTTCCTTACACTTCTGCAATACATCTTTAAATTCAGCATCATGAACATATTGATCTTTGATGGTCTCCAAACCAAATATTTTAAAGTCAAGTTGTGCAAGCATAGCTTCATTCTCCTCAACAATACCACATCTAATCATGCCAATTTGTAATTCCTGATAATATTCTTCTACAGAATTTTTTCCCTGTCTTAAGCGCTGCAATTTTTGAAGTAATTCACGTTGATAATATGGTGGAACCCAACGAGTACGCATAGCAGTTTTCAAAGCAGCCCAAGTAGCAGGAATGGGATATAATCTACAATGCTCAGACCACCAAACACATGCAAAACTAGTGAATGCACAAACAGCAGCAGGAACACGTCTCTCCTCGGGATATTGTAAACATGTAAATCGTTGTTCAGTTTCTAACTCCCAAGTAAGATATATATCAGGAACATATCTACCCTCAAATGGTGGAATATTCAATTTTAGTTTAGGGAGATGGTCATGATCTCGTACCTGAGGGTGAGCCCTACCATTGCCATTATTTGCATGTGGACGACCTGATGGTTGCTGTGCTGGTGGTGGCACGTAGTTCTGATTTTGATCAACCTCATCCTCGTAATCGCCAGCAAAATCATCCTCCTCCGCATTAGCAGCAGGAGCCACAGAAGTAGCAACAGCAGCGCCAACAGTTTGGCCAGGTGCAAGAGGGAGACGGCTCGCTCGGCGGAGGGCTGTTTCACGATGTGTAGGTAGTCGTCGTTGTTGTTGTTGTAGAGGTGCGTTAGGTGCAGCCGGTGGTGGTGGTGGAAGACGCGCGAGCAATTCATTAAACCTGTTATCGAGATTTGTTTCGAACGTCTTCTCCATGTCATCTATCTTCTCCATGGCCTCTTCAAATCTGTTTAGCACATCCTGCACCTGTCCATTCATCATTTGCTGAAATTTATCATGCAACTCCTGATTCGTCATGTTCTCCCAGTCAGTCTCGTCGGCTTGTGATCCTGCCATGGTTAGAAACAATAGAAAACACACAAGAATATGATCCTACAGAATACTAACAAGAGGTGGTGGTGGCGGGTGTCATAAATCCGTCAAGCCAATCTCAAATTCTTACCAGTTCTTACCCAGCAGCAGGCGGTGATCGGCAACCGTTGTAGTCAAAACTCTCAGAAGCTTGGATAGAGCGATTGCCAGGGAGAGTCAAACGCACGACGTAGAGGTATGTGGAGCTGGGAAGGCTTATAGTATGGTAGCAAAAAGGGTCAGCAATAATCAATTCAGAGATGCAAAGTTGAATAAACGCTCAACGACGGTACTGTGCTGGTCCTAGGCTAGACCGTGCTAGAGACGCGAGCCTAGAACACTAACAAAATCACGGCG